>NC_142669.1:5672500-5972500 GCF_026168435.1 Sesamum indicum | reverse complement strand
TACAAATTTGTATAAATGGTAACTAAAACTTTGCTTTCATAAAACCGTGCAAAACAGCTAAATTTTGAATGTTCTTAGAATTCGACGAAATTTACCCAAACGTTGGTATAGTCCCAAGAACCTGTATGTTAAATTTGATAAGCGTATCAATAACTACAAGTCTGTATAAATGCGAAACAAAGTTTGCTTTAATAAAACCATGCAATACAACTAAATTTTTGAACGTTCTCTAAATTCGACGAAACTTGATCCAAACGTTGGTCTAGACCCAAGAGTTTGTGTGGTAAATTTGCTAAGCGTAATAATAACTACAAGTTTGTACAAAAGGGAAAGAAACTTGCTTTAACAAAACCGTGGAAAACAACTAAATTTTGAACGTTCGCAGAATTCGACGAAATTTACTCAAACGTTGGTATAGTCCCAAGAATTTGTATGGTAAATTTGATAAGCGTATTAATAACTACAAGTCTGTATAAATGCGAAACAAACTTTGCTTTAATAAAATCGTGCAATACAACTAAATTTTTGAATGTTCTCAGAATTCGACGAAACTTGACCCAAACGTTGGTCTAGACCTAAGAGTTTGTGTGGTAAATTTGCTAAGCGTAATAATAACTACAGGTTTGTATAAATGGGAATCAAACATTGCTTTAATAAAATCGAGCAAAACAGCTAAATTTTGAACGTTCACAAAATTCGATAAAACTTGACCCAAACGTTGGTATAGACCCAAGAATTTGTGTGGTAAATTTGCTAAGCGTAATAATAACTACAAGTTTGTATAACTGGTAAACAAACTTTGCTTTAACTACAAACTTGACCCAAATGTTCGTCTAGACCCAAGAATTTGTGTGGTAAATTTGCTAAGCGTAATAATAACTACAAATTTGTATAAATGGTAACTAAAACTTTGCTTTCATAAAACCGTGCAAAACAGCTAAATTTTGAATGTTCTTAGAATTCGACTAAATTTACCCAAACGTTGGTATAGTCCCAAGAACTTGTATGTTAAATTTGATAAGCGTATCAATAACTACAAGTCTGTATAAATGCGAAACAAACTTTGCTTTAATAAAACCATGCAATACAACTAAATTTTTGAACGTTCTCTAAATTCGACGAAACTTGATCCAGACGTTGGTCTAGACCCAAGAGTTTGTGTGGTAAATTTGCTAAGCGTAATAATAACTACAAGTTTGTACAAAAGGGAAAGAAACTTGCTTTAACAAAACCGTGGAAAACAACTAAATTTTGAACGTTCGCAGAATTCGACGAAATTTACTCAAACGTTGGTATAGTCCCAAGAATTTGTATGGTAAATTTGATAAGCGTATTAATAACTACAAGTCTGTATAAATGCGAAACAAACTTTGCTTTAATAAAATCGTGCAATACAACTAAATTTTTGAATGTTCTCAGAATTCGACGAAACTTGACCCAAATGTTGGTCTAGACCCAAGAGTTTGTGTGGTAAATTTGCTAAGCGTAATAATAACTACAGGTTTGTATAAATGGGAATCAAACATTGCTTTAATAAAATCGAGCAAAACAGCTAAATTTTGAACGTTCACAAAATTCGATAAAACTTGACCCAAACGTTGGTATAGACCCAAGAATTTGTGTGGTAAATTTGCTAAGCGTAATAATAACTACAAGTTTGTATAACTGGTAAACAAACTTTGCTTTAACTACAAACTTGACCCAAATGTTCGTCTAGACCCAAGAATTTGTGTGGTAAATTTGCTAAGCGTAATAATAACTACAAATTTGTATAAATGGTAACTAAAACTTTGCTTTCATAAAACCGTGCAAAACAGCTAAATTTTGAATGTTCTTAGAATTCGACTAAATTTACCCAAACGTTGGTATAGTCCCAAGAACTTGTATGTTAAATTTGATAAGCGTATCAATAACTACAAGTCTGTATAAATGCGAAACAAACTTTGCTTTAATAAAACCATGCAATACAACTAAATTTTTGAACGTTCTCTAAATTCGACGAAACTTGATCCAAACGTTGGTCTAGACCCAAGAGTTTGTGTGGTAAATTTGCTAAGCGTAATAATAACTACAAGTTTGTACAAAAGGGAAAGAAACTTGCTTTAACAAAACCGTGGAAAACAACTAAATTTTGAACGTTCGCAAAATTCGACGAAATTTACTCAAACGTTGGTATAGTCCCAAGAATTTGTATGGTAAATTTGATAAGCGTATTAATAACTACAAGTCTGTATAAATGCGAAACAAACTTTGCTTTAATAAAATCGTGCAATACAACTAAATTTTTGAATGTTCTCAGAATTCGACGAAACTTGACCCAAACGTTGGTCTAGACCCAAGAGTTTGTGTGGTAAATTTGCTAAGCGTAATAATAACTACAGGTTTGTATAAATGGGAATCAAACATTGCTTTAATAAAATCGAGCAAAACAGCTAAATTTTGAACGTTCACAAAATTCGATAAAACTTGACCCAAACGTTGGTATAGACCCAAGAATTTGTGTGGTAAATTTGCTAAGCGTAATAATAACTACAAGTTTGTATAACTGGTAAACAAACTTTGCTTTAACTACAAACTTGACCCAAATGTTCGTCTAGACCCAAGAATTTGTGTGGTAAATTTGCTAAGCGTAATAATAACTACAAATTTGTATAAATGGTAACTAAAACTTTGCTTTCATAAAACCGTGCAAAACAGCGAAATTTTGAATGTTCTTAGAATTCGACGAAATTTACCCAAACGTTGGTATAGTCCCAAGAACTTGTATGTTAAAGTTGATAAGCGTATTAATAACTACAAGTCTGTATAAATGCGAAACAAACTTTGCTTTAATAAAACCATGCAATACAACTAAATTTTTGAACGTTCTCTAAATTCGACGAAACTTGATCCAGACGTTGGTCTAGACCCAAGAGTTTGTGTGGTAAATTTGCTAAGCGTAATAATAACTACAAGTTTGTACAAAAGGGAAAGAAACTTGCTTTAACAAAACCGTGGAAAACAACTAAATTTTGAACGTTCGCAGAATTCGACGAAATTTACTCAAACGTTGGTATAGTCCCAAGAATTTGTATGGTAAATTTGATAAGCGTATTAATAACTACAAGTCTGTATAAATGCGAAACAAACTTTGCTTTAATAAAATCGTGCAATACAACTAAATTTTTGAATGTTCTCAGAATTCGACGAAACTTGACCCAAACGTTGGTCTAGACCCAAGAGTTTGTGTGGTAAATTTGCTAAGCGTAATAATAACTACAGGTTTGTATAAATGGGAATCAAACATTGCTTTAATAAAATCGAGCAAAACAGCTAAATTTTGAACGTTCACAAAATTCGATAAAACTTGACCCAAACGTTGGTATAGACCCAAGAATTTGTGTGGTAAATTTGCTAAGCGTAATAATAACTACAAGTTTGTATAACTGGTAAACAAACTTTGCTTTAACTACAAACTTGACCCAAATGTTCGTCTAGACCCAAGAATTTGTGTGGTAAATTTGCTAAGCGTAATAATAACTACAAATTTGTATAAATGGTAACTAAAACTTTGCTTTCATAAAACCGTGCAAAACAGCTAAATTTTGAATGTTCTTAGAATTCGACTAAATTTACCCAAACGTTGGTATAGTCCCAAGAACTTGTATGTTAAATTTGATAAGCGTATCAATAACTACAAGTCTGTATAAATGCGAAACAAACTTTGCTTTAATAAAACCATGCAATACAACTAAATTTTTGAACGTTCTCTAAATTCGACGAAACTTGATCCAAACGTTGGTCTAGACCCAAGAGTTTGTGTGGTAAATTTGCTAAGCGTAATAATAACTACAAGTTTGTACAAAAGGGAAAGAAACTTGCTTTAACAAAACCGTGGAAAACAACTAAATTTTGAACGTTCGCAAAATTCGACGAAATTTACTCAAACGTTGATATAGTCCCAAGAATTTGTATGGTAAATTTGATAAGCGTATTAATAACTACAAGTCTGTATAAATGCGAAACAAACTTTGCTTTAATAAAATCGTGCAATACAACTAAATTTTTGAATGTTCTCAGAATTCGACGAAACTTGACCCAAACGTTGGTCTAGACCCAAGAGTTTGTGTGGTAAATTTGCTAAGCGTAATAATAACTACAGGTTTGTATAAATGGGAATCAAACATTGCTTTAATAAAATCGAGCAAAACAGCTAAATTTTGAACGTTCACAAAATTCGATAAAACTTGACCCAAACGTTGGTATAGACCCAAGAATTTGTGTGGTAAATTTGCTAAGCGTAATAATAACTACAAGTTTGTATAACTGGTAAACAAACTTTGCTTTAACTACAAACTTGACCCAAATGTTCGTCTAGACCCAAGAATTTGTGTGGTAAAATTTGCTAAGCGTAATAATAACTACAAATTTGTATAAATGGTAACTAAAACTTTGCTTTCATAAAACCGTGCAAAACAGCTAAATTTTGAATGTTCTTAGAATTCGACGAAATTTACCCAAACGTTGGTATAGTCCCAAGAACTTGTATGTTAAATTTGATAAGCGTATCAATAACTACAAGTCTGTATAAATGCGAAACAAACTTTGCTTTAATAAAACCATGCAATACAACTAAATTTTTGAACGTTCTCTAAATTCGACGAAACTTGATCCAAACGTTGGTCTAGACCCAAGAGTTTGTGTGGTAAATTTGCTAAGCGTAATAATAACTACAAGTTTGTACAAAAGGGAAAGAAACTTGCTTTAACAAAACCGTGGAAAACAACTAAATTTTGAACGTTCGTAGAATTCGACGAAATTTACTCAAACGTTGATATAGTCCCAAGAATTTGTATGGTAAATTTGATAAGCGTATTAATAACTACAAGTCTGTATAAATGCGAAACAAACTTTGCTTTAATAAAATCGTGCAATACAACTAAATTTTTGAATGTTCTCAGAATTCGACGAAACTTGACCCAAACGTTGGTCTAGACCCAAGAGTTTGTGTGGTAAATTTGCTAAGCGTAATAATAACTACAGGTTTGTATAAATGGGAATCAAACATTGCTTTAATAAAATCGAGCAAAACAGCTAAATTTTGAACGTTCACAAAATTCGATAAAACTTGACCCAAACGTTGGTATAGACCCAAGAATTTGTGTGGTAAATTTGCTAAGCGTAATAATAACTACAAGTTTGTATAACTGGTAAACAAACTTTGCTTTAACTACAAACTTGACCCAAATGTTCGTCTAGACCCAAGAATTTGTGTGGTAAAATTTGCTAAGCGTAATAATAACTACAAATTTGTATAAATGGTAACTAAAACTTTGCTTTCATAAAACCGTGCAAAACAGCTAAATATTGAATGTTCTTAGAATTCGACGAAATTTACCCAAACGTTGGTATAGTCCCAAGAACTTGTATGTTAAATTTGATAAGCGTATCAATAACTACAAGTCTGTATAAATGCGAAACAAACTTTGCTTTAATAAAACCTTGCAATACAACTAAATTTTTGAACGTTCTCTAAATTCGACGAAACTTGATCCAGACGTTGGTCTAGACCCAAGAGTTTGTGTGGTAAACTTGCTAAGCGTAATAATAACTACAAGTTTGTACAAAAGGGAAAGAAACTTGCTTTAACAAAACCGTGGAAAACAACTAAATTTTGAACGTTCGCAGAATTCGACGAAATTTACTCAAACGTTGGTATAGTCCCAAGAATTTGTATGGTAAATTTGATAAGCGTATTAATAACTACAAGTCTGTATAAATGCGAAACAAACTTTGCTTTAATAAAATCATGCAATACAACTAAATTTTTGAATGTTCTCAGAATTCGACGAAACTTGACCCAAACGTTGGTCTAGACCCAAGAGTTTGTGTGGTAAATTTGCTAAGCGTAATAATAACTACAGGTTTGTATAAATGGGAATCAAACATTGGTTTAATAAAATCGAGCAAAACAGCTAAATTTTGAACGTTCACAAAATTCGATAAAACTTGACCCAAACGTTGGTATAGACCCAAGAATTTGTGTGGTAAATTTGCTAAGCGTAATAATAACTACAAGTTTGTATAACTGGTAAACAAACTTTGCTTTAACTACAAACTTGACCCAAATGTTCGTCTAGACCCAAGAATTTGTGTGGTAAAATTTGCTAAGCGTAATAATAACTACAAATTTGTATAAATGGTAACTAAAACTTTGCTTTCATAAAACCGTGCAAAACAGCTAAATTTTGAATGTTCTTAGAATTCGACTAAATTTACCCAAACGTTGGTATAGTCCCAAGAACTTGTATGTTAAATTTGATAAGCGTATCAATAACTACAAGTCTGTATAAATGCGAAACAAACTTTGCTTTAATAAAACCATGCAATACAACTAAATTTTTGAACGTTCTCTAAATTCGACGAAACTTGATCCAAACGTTGGTCTAGACCCAAGAGTTTGTGTGTTAAATTTGCTAAGCGTAATAATAACTACAAGTTTGTACAAAAGGGAAAGAAACTTGCTTTAACAAAACCGTGGAAAACAACTAAATTTTGAACGTTCGTAGAATTCGACGAAATTTACTCAAACGTTGATATAGTCCCAAGAATTTGTATGGTAAATTTGATAAGCGTATTAATAACTACAAGTCTGTATAAATGCGAAACAAACTTTGCTTTAATAAAATCGTGCAATACAACTAAATTTTTGAATGTTCTCAGAATTCGTCGAAACTTGACCCAAACGTTGGTCTAGACCCAAGAGTTTGTGTGGTAAATTTGCTAAGCGTAATAATAACTACAGGTTTGTATAAATGGGAATCAAACATTGCTTTAATAAAATCGAGCAAAACAGCTAAATTTTGAACGTTCACAAAATTCGATAAAACTTGACCCAAACGTTGGTATAGACCCAAGAATTTGTGTGGTAAATTTGCTAAGCGTAATAATAACTACAAGTTTGTATAACTGGTAAACAAACTTTGCTTTAACTACAAACTTGACCCAAATGTTCGTCTAGACCCAAGAATTTGTGTGGTAAAATTTGCTAAGCGTAATAATAACTACAAATTTGTATAAATGGTAACTAAAACTTTGCTTTCATAAAACCGTGCAAAACAGCTAAATTTTGAATGTTCTTAGAATTCGACGAAATTTACCCAAACGTTGGTATAGTCCCAAGAACTTGTATGTTAAATTTGATAAGCGTATCAATAACTACAAGTCTGTATAAATGCGAAACAAACTTTGCTTTAATAAAACCATGCAATACAACTAAATTTTTGAACGTTCTCTAAATTCGACGAAACTTGATCCAAACGTTGGTCTAGACCCAAGAGTTTGTGTGGTAAATTTGCTAAGCGTAATAATAACTACAAGTTTGTACAAAAGGGAAAGAAACTTGCTTTAACAAAACCGTGGAAAACAACTAAATTTTGAACGTTCGCAGAATTCGACGAAATTTACTCAAACGTTGATATAGTCCCAAGAATTTGTATGGTAAATTTGATAAGCGTATTAATAACTACAAGTCTGTATAAATGCGAAACAAACTTTGCTTTAATAAAATCGTGCAATACAACTAAATTTTTGAATGTTCTCAGAATTCGACGAAACTTGACCCAAACGTTGGTCTAGACCCAAGAGTTTGTTTGGTAAATTTGCTAAGCGTAATAATAACTACAGGTTTGTATAAATGGGAATCAAACATTGCTTTAATAAAATCGAGCAAAACAGCTAAATTTTGAACGTTCACAAAATTCGATAAAACTTGACCCAAACGTTGGTATAGACCCAAGAATTTGTGTGGTAAATTTGCTAAGCGTAATAATAACTACAAGTTTGTATAACTGGTAAACAAACTTTGCTTTAACTACAAACTTGACCCAAATGTTCGTCTAGACCCAAGAATTTGTGTGGTAAAATTTGCTAAGCGTAATAATAACTACAAATTTGTATAAATGGTAACTAAAACTTTGCTTTCATAAAACCGTGCAAAACAGCTAAATTTTGAATGTTCTTAGAATTCGACGAAATTTACCCAAACGTTGGTATAGTCCCAAGAACTTGTATGTTAAATTTGATAAGCGTATCAATAACTACAAGTCTGTATAAATGCGAAACAAACTTTGCTTTAATAAAACCATGCAATACAACTAAATTTTTGAACGTTCTCTAAATTCGACGAAACTTGATCCAAACGTTGGTCTAGACCCAAGAGTTTGTGTGTTAAATTTGCTAAGCGTAATAATAACTACAAGTTTGTACAAAAGGGAAAGAAACTTGCTTTAACAAAACCGTGGAAAACAACTAAATTTTGAACGTTCGCAGAATTCGACGAAATTTACTCAAACGTTGGTATAGTCCCAAGAATTTGTATGGTAAATTTGATAAGCGTATTAATAACTACAAGTCTGTATAAATGCGAAACAAACTTTGCTTTAATAAAATCGTGCAATACAACTAAATTTTTGAATGTTCTCAGAATTCGACGAAACTTGACCCAAACGTTGGTCTAGACCCAAGAGTTTGTGTGGTAAATTTGCTAAGCGTAATAATAACTACAGGTTTGTATAAATGGGAATCAAACATTGCTTTAATAAAATCGAGCAAAACAGCTAAATTTTGAACGTTCACAAAATTCGATAAAACTTGACCCAAACGTTGGTATAGACCCAAGAATTTGTGTGATAAATTTGCTAAGCGTAATAATAACTATAAGTTTGTATAACTGGTAAACAAACTTTGCTTTAACTACAAACTTGACCCAAATGTTCGTCTAGACCCAAGAATTTGTGTGGTAAAATTTGCTAAGCATAATAATAACTACAAATTTGTATAAATGGTAACTAAAACTTTGCTTTCATAAAACCGTGCAAAACAGCTAAATTTTGAATGTTCTTAGAATTCGACGAAATTTACCCAAACGTTGGTATAGTCCCAAGAACTTGTATGTTAAATTTGATAAGCGTATCAATAACTACAAGTCTGTATAAATGCGAAACAAACTTTGCTTTAATAAAACCATGCAATACAACTAAATTTTTGAACGTTCTCTAAATTCGACGAAACTTGATCCAAACGTTGGTCTAGACCCAAGAGTTTGTGTGGTAAATTTGCTAAGCGTAATAATAACTACAAGTTTGTACAAAAGGGAAAGAAACTTGCTTTAACAAAACCGTGGAAAACAACTAAATTTTGAACGTTCGCAGAATTCGACGAAATTTACTCAAACGTTGATATAGTCCCAAGAATTTGTATGGTAAATTTGATAAGCGTATTAATAACTACAAGTCTGTATAAATGCGAAACAAACTTTGCTTTAATAAAATCGTGCAATACAACTAAATTTTTGAATGTTCTCAGAATTCGACGAAACTTGACCCAAACGTTGGTCTAGACCCAAGAGTTTGTGTGGTAAATTTGCTAAGCGTAATAATAACTACAGGTTTGTATAAATGGGAATCAAACATTGCTTTAATAAAATCGAGCAAAACAGCTAAATTTTGAACGTTCACAAAATTCGATAAAACTTGACCCAAACGTTGGTATAGACCCAAGAATTTGTGTGGTAAATTTGCTAAGCGTAATAATAACTACAAGTTTGTATAACTGGTAAACAAACTTTGCTTTAACTACAAACTTGACCCAAATGTTCGTCTAGACCCAAGAATTTGTGTGGTAAAATTTGCTAAGCGTAATAATAACTACAAATTTGTATAAATGGTAACTAAAACTTTGCTTTCATAAAACCGTGCAAAACAGCTAAATATTGAATGTTCTTAGAATTCGACGAAATTTACCCAAACGTTGGTATAGTCCCAAGAACTTGTATGTTAAATTTGATAAGCGTATCAATAACTACAAGTCTGTATAAATGCGAAACAAACTTTGCTTTAATAAAACCATGCAATACAACTAAATTTTTGAACGTTCTCTAAATTCGACGAAACTTGATCCAAACGTTGGTCTAGACCCAAGAGTTTGTGTGGTAAATTTGCTAAGCGTAATAATAACTACAAGTTTGTACAAAAGGGAAAGAAACTTGCTTTAACAAAACCGTGGAAAACAACTAAATTTTGAACGTTCGCAGAATTCGACGAAATTTACTCAAACGTTGATATAGTCCCAAGAATTTGTATGGTAAATTTGATAAGCGTATTAATAACTACAAGTCTGTATAAATGCGAAACAAACTTTGCTTTAATAAAATCGTGCAATACAACTAAATTTTTGAATGTTCTCAGAATTCGACGAAACTTGACCCAAACGTTGGTCTAGACCCAAGAGTTTGTGTGGTAAATTTGCTAAGCGTAATAATAACTACAGGTTTGTATAAATGGGAATCAAACATTGCTTTAATAAAATCGAGCAAAACAGCTAAATTTTGAACGTTCACAAAATTCGATAAAACTTGACCCAAACGTTGGTATAGACCCAAGAATTTGTGTGATAAATTTGCTAAGCGTAATAATAACTATAAGTTTGTATAACTGGTAAACAAACTTTGCTTTAACTACAAACTTGACCCAAATGTTCGTCTAGACCCAAGAATTTGTGTGGTAAAATTTGCTAAGCATAATAATAACTACAAATTTGTATAAATGGTAACTAAAACTTTGCTTTCATAAAACCGTGCAAAACAGCTAAATTTTGAATGTTCTTAGAATTCGACGAAATTTACCCAAACGTTGGTATAGTCCCAAGAACTTGTATGTTAAATTTGATAAGCGTATCAATAACTACAAGTCTGTATAAATGCGAAACAAACTTTGCTTTAATAAAACCATGCAATACAACTAAATTTTTGAACGTTCTCTAAATTCGACGAAACTTGATCCAAACGTTGGTCTAGACCCAAGAGTTTGTGTGGTAAATTTGCTAAGCGTAATAATAACTACAAGTTTGTACAAAAGGGAAAGAAACTTGCTTTAACAAAACCGTGGAAAACAACTAAATTTTGAACGTTCGCAGAATTCGACGAAATTTACTCAAACGTTGATATAGTCCCAAGAATTTGTATGGTAAATTTGATAAGCGTATTAATAACTACAAGTCTGTATAAATGCGAAACAAACTTTGCTTTAATAAAATCGTGCAATACAACTAAATTTTTGAATGTTCTCAGAATTCGACGAAACTTGACCCAAACGTTGGTCTAGACCCAAGAGTTTGTGTGGTAAATTTGCTAAGCGTAATAATAACTACAGGTTTGTATAAATGGGAATCAAACATTGCTTTAATAAAATCGAGCAAAACAGCTAAATTTTGAACGTTCACAAAATTCGATAAAACTTGACCCAAACGTTGGTATAGACCCAAGAATTTGTGTGGTAAATTTGCTAAGCGTAATAATAACTACAAGTTTGTATAACTGGTAAACAAACTTTGCTTTAACTACAAACTTGACCCAAATGTTCGTCTAGACCCAAGAATTTGTGTGGTAAAATTTGCTAAGCGTAATAATAACTACAAATTTGTATAAATGGTAACTAAAACTTTGCTTTCATAAAACCGTGCAAAACAGCTAAATATTGAATGTTCTTAGAATTCGACGAAATTTACCCAAACGTTGGTATAGTCCCAAGAACTTGTATGTTAAATTTGATAAGCGTATCAATAACTACAAGTCTGTATAAATGCGAAACAAACTTTGCTTTAATAAAACCATGCAATACAACTAAATTTTTGAACGTTCTCTAAATTCGACGAAACTTGATCCAAACGTTGGTCTAGACCCAAGAGTTTGTGTGGTAAATTTGCTAAGCGTAATAATAACTACAAGTTTGTACAAAAGGGAAAGAAACTTGCTTTAACAAAACCGTGGAAAACAACTAAATTTTGAACGTTCGCAGAATTCGACGAAATTTACTCAAACGTTGATATAGTCCCAAGAATTTGTATGGTAAATTTGATAAGCGTATTAATAACTACAAGTCTGTATAAATGCGAAACAAACTTTGCTTTAATAAAATCGTGCAATACAACTAAATTTTTGAATGTTATCAGAATTCGACGAAACTTGACCCAAACGTTGGTCTAGACCCAAGAGTTTGTGTGGTAAATTTGCTAAGCGTAATAATAACTACAGGTTTGTATAAATGGGAATCAAACATTGCTTTAATAAAATCGAGCAAAACAGCTAAATTTTGAACGTTCACAAAATTCGATAAAACTTGACCCAAACGTTGGTATAGACCCAAGAATTTGTGTGGTAAATTTGCTAAGCGTAATAATAACTACAAGTTTGTATAACTGGTAAACAAACTTTGCTTTAACTACAAACTTGACCCAAATGTTCGTCTAGACCCAAGAATTTGTGTGGTAAAATTTGCTAAGCGTAATAATAACTACAAATTTGTATAAATGGTAACTAAAACTTTGCTTTCATAAAACCGTGCAAAACAGCTAAATATTGAATGTTCTTAGAATTCGACGAAATTTACCCAAACGTTGGTATAGTCCCAAGAACTTGTATGTTAAATTTGATAAGCGTATTAATAACTACAAGTCTGTATAAATGCGAAACAAACTTTGCTTTAATAAAACCTTGCAATACAACTAAATTTTTGAACGTTCTCTAAATTCGACGAAACTTGATCCAGACGTTGGTCTAGACCCAAGAGTTTGTGTGGTAAATTTGCTAAGCGTAATAATAACTACAAGTTTGTACAAAAGGGAAAGAAACTTGCTTTAACAAAACCGTGGAAAACAACTAAATTTTGAACGTTCGCAGAATTCGACGAAATTTACTGAAACGTTGGTATAGTCCCAAGAATTTGTATGGTAAATTTGATAAGCGTATTAATAACTACAAGTTTGTATAAATGCGAAACAAACTTTGCTTTAATAAAATCGTGCAATACAACTAAATTTTTGAATGTTCTCGGAATTCGACGAAACTTGACCCAAACGTTGGTCTAGACCCAAGAGTTTGTGTGGTAAATTTGCTAAGCGTAATAATAACTACAGGTTTGTATAAATGGGAATCAAACATTGCTTTAATAAAATCGAGCAAAACAGCTAAATTTTGAACGTTCACAAAATTCGATAAAACTTGACCCAAACGTTGGTATAGACCCAAGAATTTGTGTGGTAAATTTGCTAAGCGTAATAATAACTACAAGTTTGTATAACTGGTAAACAAACTTTGCTTTAACTACAAACTTGACCCAAATGTTCGTCTAGACCCAAGAATTTGTGTGGTAAAATTTGCTAAGCATAATAATAACTACAAATTTGTATAAATGGTAACTAAAACTTTGCTTTCATAAAACCGTGCAAAACAGCTAAATTTTGAATGTTCTTAGAATTCGACGAAATTTACCCAAACGTTGGTATAGTCCCAAGAACTTGTATGTTAAATTTGATAAGCGTATCAATAACTACAAGTCTGTATAAATGCGAAACAAACTTTGCTTTAATAAAACCATGCAATACAACTAAATTTTTGAACGTTCTCTAAATTCGACGAAACTTGATCCAAACGTTGGTCTAGACCCAAGAGTTTGTGTGGTAAATTTGCTAAGCGTAATAATAACTACAAGTTTGTACAAAAGGGAAAGAAACTTGCTTTAACAAAACCGTGGAAAACAACTAAATTTTGAACGTTCGCAGAATTCGACGAAATTTACTCAAACGTTGATATAGTCCCAAGAATTTGTATGGTAAATTTGATAAGCGTATTAATAACTACAAGTCTGTATAAATGCGAAACAAACTTTGCTTTAATAAAATCGTGCAATACAACTAAATTTTTGAATGTTCTCAGAATTCGACGAAACTTGACCCAAACGTTGGTCTAGACCCAAGAGTTTGTGTGGTAAATTTGCTAAGCGTAATAATAACTACAGGTTTGTATAAATGGGAATCAAACATTGCTTTAATAAAATCGAGCAAAACAGCTAAATTTTGAACGTTCACAAAATTCGATAAAACTTGACCCAAACGTTGGTATAGACCCAAGAATTTGTGTGGTAAATTTGCTAAGCGTAATAATAACTACAAGTTTGTATAACTGGTAAACAAACTTTGCTTTAACTACAAACTTGACCCAAATGTTCGTCTAGACCCAAGAATTTGTGTGGTAAAATTTGCTAAGCGTAATAATAACTACAAATTTGTATAAATGGTAACTAAAACTTTGCTTTCATAAAACCGTGCAAAACAGCTAAATATTGAATGTTCTTAGAATTCGACGAAATTTACCCAAACGTTGGTATAGTCCCAAGAACTTGTATGTTAAATTTGATAAGCGTATTAATAACTACAAGTCTGTATAAATGCGAAACAAACTTTGCTTTAATAAAACCTTGCAATACAACTAAATTTTTGAACGTTCTCTAAATTCGACGAAACTTGATCCAGACGTTGGTCTAGACCCAAGAGTTTGTGTGGTAAATTTGCTAAGCGTAATAATAACTACAAGTTTGTACAAAAGGGAAAGAAACTTGCTTTAACAAAACCGTGGAAAACAACTAAATTTTGAACGTTCGCAGAATTCGACGAAATTTACTGAAACGTTGGTATAGTCCCAAGAATTTGTATGGTAAATTTGATAAGCGTATTAATAACTACAAGTCTGTATAAATGCGAAACAAACTTTGCTTTAATAAAATCGTGCAATACAACTAAATTTTTGAATGTTCTCAGAATTCGACGAAACTTGACCCAAACGTTGGTCTAGACCCAAGAGTTTGTGTGGTAAATTTGCTAAGCGTAATAATAACTACAGGTTTGTATAAATGGGAATCAAACATTGCTTTAATAAAATCGAGCAAAACAGCTAAATTTTGAACGTTCACAAAATTCGATAAAACTTGACCCAAACGTTGGTATAGACCCAAGAATTTGTGTGGTAAATTTGCTAAGCGTAATAATAACTACAAGTTTGTATAACTGGTAAACAAACTTTGCTTTAACTACAAACTTGACCCAAATGTTCGTCTAGACCCAAGAATTTGTGTGGTAAAATTTGCTAAGCATAATAATAACTACAAATTTGTATAAATGGTAACTAAAACTTTGCTTTCATAAAACCGTGCAAAACAGCTAAATTTTGAATGTTCTTAGAATTCGACGAAATTTACCCAAACGTTGGTATAGTCCCAAGAACTTGTATGTTAAATTTGATAAGCGTATCAATAACTACAAGTCTGTATAAATGCGAAACAAACTTTGCTTTAATAAAACCATGCAATACAACTAAATTTTTGAACGTTCTCTAAATTCGACGAAACTTGATCCAAACGTTGGTCTAGACCCAAGAGTTTGTGTGGTAAATTTGCTAAGCGTAATAATAACTACAAGTTTGTACAAAAGGGAAAGAAACTTGCTTTAACAAAACCGTGGAAAACAACTAAATTTTGAACGTTCGCAGAATTCGACGAAATTTACTCAAACGTTGATATAGTCCCAAGAATTTGTATGGTAAATTTGATAAGCGTATTAATAACTACAAGTCTGTATAAATGCGAAACAAACTTTGCTTTAATAAAATCGTGCAATACAACTAAATTTTTGAATGTTCTCAGAATTCGACGAAACTTGACCCAAACGTTGGTCTAGACCCAAGAGTTTGTGTGGTAAATTTGCTAAGCGTAATAATAACTACAGGTTTGTATAAATGGGAATCAAACATTGCTTTAATAAAATCGAGCAAAACAGCTAAATTTTGAACGTTCACAAAATTCGATAAAACTTGACCCAAACGTTGGTATAGACCCAAGAATTTGTGTGGTAAATTTGCTAAGCGTAATAATAACTACAAGTTTGTATAACTGGTAAACAAACTTTGCTTTAACTACAAACTTGACCCAAATGTTCGTCTAGACCCAAGAATTTGTGTGGTAAAATTTGCTAAGCGTAATAATAACTACAAATTTGTATAAATGGTAACTAAAACTTTGCTTTCATAAAACCGTGCAAAACAGCTAAATATTGAATGTTCTTAGAATTCGACGAAATTTACCCAAACGTTGGTATAGTCCCAAGAACTTGTATGTTAAATTTGATAAGCGTATTAATAACTACAAGTCTGTATAAATGCGAAACAAACTTTGCTTTAATAAAACCTTGCAATACAACTAAATTTTTGAACGTTCTCTAAATTCGACGAAACTTGATCCAGACGTTGGTCTAGACCCAAGAGTTTGTGTGGTAAATTTGCTAAGCGTAATAATAACTACAAGTTTGTACAAAAGGGAAATAAACTTGCTTTAACAAAACCGTGGAAAACAACTAAATTTTGAACGTTCGCAGAATTCGACGAAATTTACTCAAACGTTGGTATAGTCCCAAGAATTTGTATGGTAAATTTGATAAGCGTATTAATAACTACAAGTCTGTATAAATGCGAAACAAACTTTGCTTTAATAAAATCGTGCAATACAACTAAATTTTTGAATGTTCTCAGAATTCGACGAAACTTGACCCAAACGTTGGTCTAGACCCAAGAGTTTGTGTGGTAAATTTGCTAAGCGTAATAATAACTACAGGTTTGTATAAATGGGAATCAAACATTGCTTTAATAAAATCGAGCAAAACAGCTAAATTTTGAACGTTCACAAAATTCGATAAAACTTGACCCAAACGTTGGTATAGACCCAAGAATTTGTGTGGTAAATTTGCTAAGCGTAATAATAACTACAAGTTTGTATAACTGGTAAACAAACTTTGCTTTAACTACAAACTTGACCCAAATGTTCGTCTAGACCCAAGAATTTGTGTGGTAAAATTTGCTAAGCGTAATAATAACTACAAATTTGTATAAATGGTAACTAAAACTTTGCTTTCATAAAACCGTGCAAAACAGCTAAATTTTGAATGTTCTTAGAATTCGACGAAATTTACCCAAACGTTGGTATAGTCCCAAGAACTTGTATGTTAAATTTAATAAGCGTATTAATAACTACAAGTCTGTATAAATGCGAAACAAACTTTGCTTTAATAAAACCATGCAATACAACTAAATTTTTGAACATTCTCTAAATTCGACGAAACTTGATCCAGACGTTGGTCTAGACCCAAGAGTTTGTGTGGTAAATTTGCTAAGCGTAATAATAACTACAAGTTTGTACAAAAGGGAAAGAAACTTGCTTTAACAAAACCGTGGAAAACAACTAAATTTTGAACGTTCGCAGAATTCGACGAAATTTACTCAAACGTTGGTATAGTCCCAAGAATTTGTATGGTAAATTTGATAAGCGTATTAATAACTACAAGTCTGTATAAATGCGAAACAAACTTTGCTTTAATAAAATCGTGCAATACAACTAAATTTTTGAATGTTCTCAGAATTCGATGAAATTTGACCCAAACGTTGGTCTAGACCCAAGAGTTTGTGTGGTAAATTTGCTAAGCGTAATAATAACTACAGGTTTGTATAAATGGGAATCAAACATTGCTTAAATAAAATCGAGCAAAACAGCTAAATTTTGAATGTTCACAAAATTCGATAAAACTTGACCCAAACGTTGGTATAGACCCAAGAATTTGTGTGGTAAATTTGCTAAGCGTAATAATAACTACAAGTTTGTATAACTGGTAAACAAACTTTGCTTTAACTACAAACTTGACCCAAATGTTCCTCTAGACCCAAGAATTTGTGTGGTAAAATTTGCTAAGCGTAATAATAACTACAAGTTTGTATAAATGGTAAACAAACTTTGCTTTAATAAAATCGTGCAAAACATCTAAATTTTGAAAGATCTCAAAATTCGACGAAATTTGACCAAACGTTGGTCTAGGCCCAAGAATTTGTGTGCCAAATTTCATAAGCATAATAATAACTACAAGTTTGTATAAAAGGGAAAGAAACTTGCTTTAATAAAACCTTGCAATACAACTAAATTTTTGAACGTTCTCTAAATTCGACGAAACTTGATCCAGACGTTGGTCTAGACCCAAGAGTTTGTGTGGTAAATTTGCTAAGCGTAATAATAACTACAAGTTTGTACAAAAGGGAAAGAAACTTGCTTTAACAAAACCGTGGAAAACAACTAAATTTTGAACGTTCGCAGAATTCGACGAAATTTACTCAAACGTTGATATAGTCCCAAGAATTTGTATGGTAAATTTGATAAGCGTATTAATAACTACAAGTCTGTATAAATGCGAAACAAACTTTGCTTTAATAAAATCGTGCAATACAACTAAATTTTTGAATGTTCTCAGAATTCGACGAAACTTGACCCAAACGTTGGTCTAGACCCAAGAGTTTGTGTGGTAAATTTGCTAAGCGTAATAATAACTACAGGTTTGTATAAATGGGAATCAAACATTGTTTTAATAAAATCGAGCAAAACAGCTAAATTTTGAACGTTCACAAAATTCGATAAAACTTGACCCAAACGTTGGTATAGACCCAAGAATTTGTGTGGTAAATTTGCTAAGCGTAATAATAACTACAAGTTTGTATAACTGGTAAACAAACTTTGCTTTAACTACAAACTTGACCCAAATGTTCGTCTAGACCCAAGAATTTGTGTGGTAAAATTTGCTAAGCGTAATAATAACTACAAATTTGTATAAATGGTAACTAAAACTTTGCTTTCATAAAACCGTGCAAAACAGCTAAATATTGAATGTTCTTAGAATTCGACGAAATTTACCCAAACGTTGGTATAGTCCCAAGAACTTGTATGTTAAATTTGATAAGCGTATTAATAACTACAAGTCTGTATAAATGCGAAACAAACTTTGCTTTAATAAAACCTTGCAATACAACTAAATTTTTGAACGTTCTCTAAATTCGACGAAACTTGATCCAGACGTTGGTCTAGACCCAAGAGTTTGTGTGGTAAATTTGCTAAGCGTAATAATAACTACAAGTTTGTACAAAAGGGAAATAAACTTGCTTTAACAAAACCGTGGAAAACAACTAAATTTTGAACGTTCGCAGAATTCGACGAAATTTACTCAAACGTTGGTATAGTCCCAAGAATTTGTATGGTAAATTTGATAAGCGTATTAATAACTACAAGTCTGTATAAATGCGAAACAAACTTTGCTTTAATAAAATCGTGCAATACAACTAAATTTTTGAATGTTCTCAGAATTCGACGAAACTTGACCCAAACGTTGGTCTAGACCCAAGAGTTTGTGTGGTAAATTTGCTAAGCGTAATAATAACTACAGGTTTGTATAAATGGGAATCAAACATTGCTTTAATAAAATCGAGCAAAACAGCTAAATTTTGAACGTTCACAAAATTCGATAAAACTTGACCCAAACGTTGGTATAGACCCAAGAATTTGTGTGGTAAATTTGCTAAGCGTAATAATAACTACAAGTTTGTATAACTGGTAAACAAACTTTGCTTTAACTACAAACTTGACCCAAATGTTCGTCTAGACCCAAGAATTTGTGTGGTAAAATTTGCTAAGCATAATAATAACTACAAATTTGTATAAATGGTAACTAAAACTTTGCTTTCATAAAACCGTGCAAAACAGCTAAATTTTGAATGTTCTTAGAATTCGACGAAATTTACCCAAACGTTGGTATAGTCCCAAGAACTTGTATGTTAAATTTAATAAGCGTATTAATAACTACAAGTCTGTATAAATGCGAAACAAACTTTGCTTTAATAAAACCATGCAATACAACTAAATTTTTGAACATTCTCTAAATTCGACGAAACTTGATCCAGACGTTGGTCTAGACCCAAGAGTTTGTGTGGTAAATTTGCTAAGCGTAATAATAACTACAAGTTTGTACAAAAGGGAAAGAAACTTGCTTTAACAAAACCGTGGAAAACAACTAAATTTTGAACGTTCGCAGAATTCGACGAAATTTACTCAAACGTTGGTATAGTCCCAAGAATTTGTATGGTAAATTTGATAAGCGTATTAATAACTACAAGTCTGTATAAATGCGAAACAAACTTTGCTTTAATAAAATCGTGCAATACAACTAAATTTTTGAATGTTCTCAGAATTCGATGAAATTTGACCCAAACGTTGGTCTAGACCCAAGAGTTTGTGTGGTAAATTTGCTAAGCGTAATAATAACTACAGGTTTGTATAAATGGGAATCAAACATTGCTTAAATAAAATCGAGCAAAACAGCTAAATTTTGAATGTTCACAAAATTCGATAAAACTTGACCCAAACGTTGGTATAGACCCAAGAATTTGTGTGGTAAATTTGCTAAGCGTAATAATAACTACAAGTTTGTATAACTGGTAAACAAACTTTGCTTTAACTACAAACTTGACCCAAATGTTCCTCTAGACCCAAGAATTTGTGTGGTAAAATTTGCTAAGCGTAATAATAACTACAAGTTTGTATAAATGGTAAACAAACTTTGCTTTAATAAAATCGTGCAAAACATCTAAATTTTGAAAGATCTCAAAATTCGACGAAATTTGACCAAACGTTGGTCTAGGCCCAAGAATTTGTGTGCCAAATTTCATAAGCATAATAATAACTACAAGTTTGTATAAAAGGGAAAGAAACTTGCTTTAATAAAACCTTGCAATACAACTAAATTTTTGAACGTTCTCTAAATTCGACGAAACTTGATCCAGACGTTGGTCTAGACCCAAGAGTTTGTGTGGTAAATTTGCTAAGCGTAATAATAACTACAAGTTTGTACAAAAGGGAAAGAAACTTGCTTTAACAAAACCGTGGAAAACAACTAAATTTTGAACGTTCGCAGAATTCGACGAAATTTACTCAAACGTTGGTATAGTCCCAAGAATTTGTATGGTAAATTTGATAAGCGTATTAATAACTACAAGTCTGTATAAATGCGAAACAAACTTTGCTTTAATAAAATCGTGCAATACAACTAAATTTTTGAATGTTCTCAGAATTCGACGAAACTTGACCCAAACGTTGGTCTAGACCCAAGAGTTTGTGTGGTAAATTTGCTAAGCGTAATAATAACTACAGGTTTGTATAAATGGGAATCAAACATTGCTTTAATAAAATCGAGCAAAACAGCTAAATTTTGAACGTTCACAAAATTCGATAAAACTTGACCCAAACGTTGGTATAGACCCAAGAATTTGTGTGGTAAATTTGCTAAGCGTAATAATAACTACAAGTTTGTATAACTGGTAAACAAACTTTGCTTTAACTACAAACTTGACCCAAATGTTCGTCTAGACCCAAGAATTTGTGTGGTAAAATTTGCTAAGCATAATAATAACTACAAATTTGTATAAATGGTAACTAAAACTTTGCTTTCATAAAACCGTGCAAAACAGCTAAATTTTGAATGTTCTTAGAATTCGACGAAATTTACCCAAACGTTGGTATAGTCCCAAGAACTTGTATGTTAAATTTGATAAGCGTATCAATAACTACAAGTCTGTATAAATGCGAAACAAACTTTGCTTTAATAAAACCATGCAATACAACTAAATTTTTGAACGTTCTCTAAATTCGACGAAACTTGATCCAAACGTTGGTCTAGACCCAAGAGTTTGTGTGGTAAATTTGCTAAGCGTAATAATAACTACAAGTTTGTACAAAAGGGAAAGAAACTTGCTTTAACAAAACCGTGGAAAACAACTAAATTTTGAACGTTCGGAGAATTCGACGAAATTTACTCAAACGTTGATATAGTCCCAAGAATTTGTATGGTAAATTTGATAAGCGTATTAATAACTACAAGTCTGTATAAATGCGAAACAAACTTTGCTTTAATAAAATCGTGCAATACAACTAAATTTTTGAATGTTCTCAGAATTCGACGAAACTTGACCCAAACGTTGGTCTAGACCCAAGAGTTTGTGTGGTAAATTTGCTAAGCGTAATAATAACTACAGGTTTGTATAAATGGGAATCAAACATTGCTTTAATAAAATCGAGCAAAACAGCTAAATTTTGAACGTTCACAAAATTCGATAAAACTTGACCCAAACGTTGGTATAGACCCAAGAATTTGTGTGGTAAATTTGCTAAGCGTAATAATAACTACAAGTTTGTATAACTGGTAAACAAACTTTGCTTTAACTACAAACTTGACCCAAATGTTCGTCTAGACCCAAGAATTTGTGTGGTAAAATTTGCTAAGCGTAATAATAACTACAAATTTGTATAAATGGTAACTAAAACTTTGCTTTCATAAAACCGTGCAAAACAGCTAAATATTGAATGTTCTTAGAATTCGACGAAATTTACCCAAACGTTGGTATAGTCCCAAGAACTTGTATGTTAAATTTGATAAGCGTATTAATAACTACAAGTCTGTATAAATGCGAAACAAACTTTGCTTTAATAAAACCTTGCAATACAACTAAATTTTTGAACGTTCTCTAAATTCGACGAAACTTGATCCAGACGTTGGTCTAGACCCAAGAGTTTGTGTGGTAAATTTGCTAAGCGTAATAATAACTACAAGTTTGTACAAAAGGGAAAGAAACTTGCTTTAACAAAACCGTGGAAAACAACTAAATTTTGAACGTTCGCAGAATTCGACGAAATTTACTCAAACGTTGGTATAGTCCCAAGAATTTGTATGGTAAATTTGATAAGCGTATTAATAACTACAAGTCTGTATAAATGCGAAACAAACTTTGCTTTAATAAAATCGTGCAATACAACTAAATTTTTGAATGTTCTCAGAATTCGACGAAACTTGACCCAAACGTTGGTCTAGACCCAAGAGTTTGTGTGGTAAATTTGCTAAGCGTAATAATAACTACAGGTTTGTATAAATGGGAATCAAACATTGCTTTAATAAAATCGAGCAAAACAGCTAAATTTTGAACGTTCACAAAATTCGATAAAACTTGACCCAAACGTTGGTATAGACCCAAGAATTTGTGTGGTAAATTTGCTAAGCGTAATAATAACTACAAGTTTGTATAACTGGTAAACAAACTTTGCTTTAACTACAAACTTGACCCAAATGTTCGTCTAGACCCAAGAATTTGTGTGGTAAAATTTGCTAAGCATAATAATAACTACAAATTTGTATAAATGGTAACTAAAACTTTGCTTTCATAAAACCGTGCAAAACAGCTAAATTTTGAATGTTCTTAGAATTCGACGAAATTTACCCAAACGTTGGTATAGTCCCAAGAACTTGTATGTTAAATTTGATAAGCGTATCAATAACTACAAGTCTGTATAAATGCGAAACAAACTTTGCTTTAATAAAACCATGCAATACAACTAAATTTTTGAACGTTCTCTAAATTCGACGAAACTTGATCCAAACGTTGGTCTAGACCCAAGAGTTTGTGTGGTAAATTTGCTAAGCGTAATAATAACTACAAGTTTGTACAAAAGGGAAAGAAACTTGCTTTAACAAAACCGTGGAAAACAACTAAATTTTGAACGTTCGGAGAATTCGACGAAATTTACTCAAACGTTGATATAGTCCCAAGAATTTGTATGGTAAATTTGATAAGCGTATTAATAACTACAAGTCTGTATAAATGCGAAACAAACTTTGCTTTAATAAAATCGTGCAATACAACTAAATTTTTGAATGTTCTCAGAATTCGACGAAACTTGACCCAAACGTTGGTCTAGACCCAAGAGTTTGTGTGGTAAATTTGCTAAGCGTAATAATAACTACAGGTTTGTATAAATGGGAATCAAACATTGCTTTAATAAAATCGAGCAAAACAGCTAAATTTTGAACGTTCACAAAATTCGATAAAACTTGACCCAAACGTTGGTATAGACCCAAGAATTTGTGTGGTAAATTTGCTAAGCGTAATAATAACTACAAGTTTGTATAACTGGTAAACAAACTTTGCTTTAACTACAAACTTGACCCAAATGTTCCTCTAGACCCAAGAATTTGTGTGGTAAAATTTGCTAAGCGTAATAATAACTACAAGTTTGTATAAATGGTAAACAAACTTTGCTTTAATAAAATCGTGCAAAACATCTAAATTTTGAAAGATCTCAAAATTCGACGAAATTTGACCAAACGTTGGTCTAGGCCCAAGAATTTGTGTGCCAAATTTCATAAGCATAATAATAACTACAAGTTTGTATAAAAGGGAAAGAAACTTGCTTTAACAAAACCGGGGAAAAGAACTAAATTTTGAACGTTCGCAGAATTCGACGAAATTTACCCAAACGTTGGTATAGACCCAAGAATTTGTGTGGTAAAATTTGCTAAGCGTAATAATAACTACAAGTTTGTATAAATGGTAAACAAACTTTGCTTTCATAAAACCGTGCAAAACAGCTAAATTTTGAATGTTCTTAGAATTCGACGAAATTTACCCAAACGTTGGTATAGTCCCAAGAATTTGTATGGTAAATTTGATAAGCGTATTAATAACTACAAGTCTGTATAAATGCGAATCAAAGTTTGCTTTAATAAAACCGTGCAATATAACTAAATTTTTGAACGTTCTCAGAATTCGACGAAACTTGACCCAAACGTTGGTCTAGACCCAAGAGTTTGTGTGGTAAATTTGCTAAGCGTAATAATAACTACAAGTTTGTACAAAAGGGAAAGAAACTTGCCTTAACAAAACCGTGGAAAACAACTAAATTTTGAACGTTCGCAAAATTCGACGAAATTTACTCAAACGTTGATATAGTCCCAAGAATTTGTATGGTAAATTTGATAAGCGTATTAATAACTACAAGTCTGTATAAATGCGAAACAAACTTTGCTTTAATAAAATCGTGCAATACAACTAAATTTTTGAATGTTCTCAGAATTCGACGAAACTTGACCCAAACGTTGGTCTAGACCCAAGAGTTTGTGTGGTAAATTTGCTAAGCGTAATAATAACTACAGGTTTGTATAAATGGGAATCAAACATTGCTTTAATAAAATCGAGCAAAACAGCTAAATTTTGAACGTTCACAAAATTCGATAAAACTTGACCCAAACGTTGGTATAGACCCAAGAATTTGTGTGGTAAATTTGCTAAGCGTAATAATAACTACAAGTTTGTATAACTGGTAAACAAACTTTGCTTTAACTACAAACTTGACCCAAATGTTCGTCTAGACCCAAGAATTTGTGTGGTAAAATTTGCTAAGCGTAATAATAACTACAAATTTGTATAAATGGTAACTAAAACTTTGCTTTCATAAAACCGTGCAAAACAGCTAAATTTTGAATGTTCTTAGAATTCGACGAAATTTACCCAAACGTTGGTATAGTCCCAAGAACTTGTATGTTAAATTTGATAAGCGTATTAATAACTACAAGTCTGTATAAATGCGAAACAAACTTTGCTTTAATAAACCATGCAATACAACTAAATTTTTGAACGTTCTCTAAATTCGACGAAACTTGATCCAGACGTTGGTCTAGACCCAAGAGTTTGTGTGGTAAATTTGCTAAGCGTAATAATAACTACAAGTTTGTACAAAAGGGAAAGAAACTTGCTTTAACAAAACCGTGGAAAACAACTAAATTTTGAACGTTCGCAGAATTCGACGAAATTTACTCAAACGTTGGTATAGTCCCAAGAATTTGTATGGTAAATTTGATAAGCGTATTAATAACTACAAGTCTGTATAAATGCGAAACAAACTTTGCTTTAATAAAATCGTGCAATACAACTAAATTTTTGAATGTTCTCAGAATTCGATGAAATTTGACCCAAACGTTGGTCTAGACCCAAGAGTTTGTGTGGTAAATTTGCTAAGCGTAATAATAACTACAGGTTTGTATAAATGGGAATCAAACATTGCTTAAATAAAATCGAGCAAAACAGCTAAATTTTGAACGTTCACAAAATTCGATAAAACTTGACCCAAACGTTGGTATAGACCCAAGAATTTGTGTGGTAAATTTGCTAAGCGTAATAATAACTACAAGTTTGTATAACTGGTAAACAAACTTTGCTTTAACTACAAACTTGACCCAAATGTTCCTCTAGACCCAAGCATTTGTGTGGTAAAATTTGCTAAGCGTAATAATAACTACAAGTTTGTATAAATGGTAAACAAACTTTGCTTTATTAAAATCGTGCAAAACAGCTAAATTTTGAAAGATCTCAAAATTCGACGAAATTTGACCAAACGTTGGTCTAGGCCCAAGAATTTGTGTGCCAAATTTCATAAGCATAATAATAACTACAAGTTTGTATAAAAGGGAAAGAAACTTGCTTTAACAAAACCGGGGAAAAGAACTAAATTTTGAACGTTCGCAGAATTCGACGAAATTTACCCAAACGTTGGTATAGACCCAAGAATTTGTGTGGTAAAATTTGCTAAGCGTAATAATAACTACAAGTTTGTATAAATGGTAAACAAACTTTGCTTTCATAAAACCGTCAAAACAGCTAAATTTTGAATGTTCTTAGAATTCGACGAAATTTACCCAAACGTTGGTATAGTCCCAAGAACTTGTATGTTAAATTTGATAAGCGTATTAATAACTACAAGTCTGTATAAATGCGAATCAAAGTTTGCTTTAATAAAACCGTGCAATATAACTAAATTTTTGAACGTTCTCAGAATTCGATGAAACTTGACCCAAACGTTGGTCTAGACCCAAGAGTTTGTGTGGTAAATTTGCTAAGCGTAATAATAACTACAAGTTTGTACAAAAGGGAAAGAAACTTGCTTTAACAAAACCGTGGAAAACAACTAAATTTTGAACGTTCGCAGAATTCGACGAAATTTACTCAAACGTTGGTATAGTCCCAAGAATTTGTATGGTAAATTTGATAAGCGTATTAATAACTACAAGTCTGTATAAATGCGAAACAAACTTTGATTTAATAAAATCGTGCAATACAACTAAATTTTTGAATGTTCTCAGAATTCGACGAAACTTGACCCAAACGTTGGTCTAGACCCAAGAGTTTGTGTGGTAAATTTGCTAAGCGTAATAATAACTACAGGTTTGTATAAATGGGAATCAAACATTGCTTTAATAAAATCGAGCAAAACAGCTAAATTTTGAACGTTCACAAAATTCGATAAAACTTGACCCAAACGTTGGTATAGACCCAAGAATTTGTGTGGTAAATTTGCTAAGCGTAATAATAACTACAAGTTGGTATAACTGGTAAACAAACTTTGCTTTAACTACAAACTTGACCCAAATGTTCGTCTAGACCCAAGAATTTGTGTGGTAAAATTTGCTAAGCGTAATAATAACTACAAGTTTGTATAAATGGTAAACAAACTTTGCTTTAATAAAATCGTGCAAAACAGCTAAATTTTGAAAGATCTCAAAATTCGACGAAATTTGACCACACGTTGGTCTAGGCCCAAGAATTTGTGTGCCAAATTTCATAAGCATAATAATAACTACAAGTTTGTATAAAAGGGAAAGAAACTTGCTTTAACAAAACCGTGGAAAACAACTAAATTTTGAACGTTCGCAGAATTCGACGAAATTTACTCAAACGTTGGTATAGTCCCAAGAATTTGTATGGTAAATTTGATAAGCGTATTAATAACTACAAGTCTGTATAAATGCGAAACAAACTTTGCTTTAATAAAATCGTGCAATACAACTAAATTTTTGAATGTTCTCATAATTCGACGAAACTTGACCCAAACGTTGGTCTAGACCCAAGAGTTTGTGTGGTAAATTTGCTAAGCGTAATAATAACTACAGGTTTGTATAAATGGGAATCAAACATTGCTTTAATAAAATCGAGCAAAACAGCTAAATTTTGAACGTTCACAAAATTCGATAAAACTTGACCCAAACGTTGGTATAGACCCAAGAATTTGTGTGGTAAATTTGCTAAGCGTAATAATAACTACAAGTTTGTATAACTGGTAAACAAACTTTGCTTTAACTACAAACATGACCCAAATGTTCGTCTAGACCCAAGAATTTGTGTGGTAAAATTTGCTAAGCGTAATAATAACTACAAATTTGTATAAATGGTAACTAAAACTTTGCTTTCATAAAACCGTGCAAAACAGCTAAATTTTGAATGTTCTTAGAATTCGACGAAATTTACCCAAACGTTGGTATAGTCCCAAGAACTTGTATGTTAAATTTGATAAGCGTATTAATAACTACAAGTCTGTATAAATGCGAAACAAACTTTGCTTTAATAAAACCATGCAATACAACTAAATTTTTGAACGTTCTCTAAATTCGACGAAACTTGATCCAGACGTTGGTCTAGACCCAAGAGTTTGTGTGGTAAATTTGCTAAGCGTAATAATAACTACAAGTTTGTACAAAAGGGAAAGAAACTTGCTTTAACAAAACCGTGGAAAACAACTAAATTTTGAACGTTCGCAGAATTCGACGAAATTTACTCAAACGTTGGTATAGTCCCAAGAATTTGTATGGTAAATTTGATAAGCGTATTAATAACTACAAGTCTGTATAAATGCGAAACAAACTTTGATTTAATAAAATCGTGCAATACAACTAAATTTTTGAATGTTCTCAGAATTCGACGAAACTTGACCCAAACGTTGGTCTAGACCCAAGAGTTTGTGTGGTAAATTTGCTAAGCGTAATAATAACTACAGGTTTGTATAAATGGGAATCAAACATTGCTTTAATAAAATCGAGCAAAACAGCTAAATTTTGAACGTTCACAAAATTCGATAAAACTTGACCCAAACGTTGGTATAGACCCAAGAATTTGTGTGGTAAATTTGTTAAGCGTAATAATAACTACAAGTTGGTATAACTGGTAAACAAACTTTGCTTTAACTACAAACTTGACCCAAATGTTCGTCTAGACCCAAGAATTTGTGTGGTAAAATTTGCTAAGCGTAATAATAACTACAAGTTTGTATAAATGGTAAACAAACTTTGCTTTAATAAAATCGTGCAAAACAGCTAAATTTTGAAAGATCTCAAAATTCGACGAAATTTGACCACACGTTGGTCTAGGCCCAAGAATTTGTGTGCCAAATTTCATAAGCATAATAATAACTACAAGTTTGTATAAAAGGGAAAGAAACTTGCTTTAACAAAACCGTGGAAAACAACTAAATTTTGAACGTTCGCAGAATTCGACGAAATTTACTCAAACGTTGGTATAGTCCCAAGAATTTGTATGGTAAATTTGATAAGCGTATTAATAACTACAAGTCTGTATAAATGCGAAACAAACTTTGCTTTAATAAAATCGTGCAATACAACTAAATTTTTGAATGTTCTCATAATTCGACGAAACTTGACCCAAACGTTGGTCTAGACCCAAGAGTTTGTGTGGTAAATTTGCTAAGCGTAATAATAACTACAGGTTTGTATAAATGGGAATCAAACATTGCTTTAATAAAATCGAGCAAAACAGCTAAATTTTGAACGTTCACAAAATTCGATAAAACTTGACCCAAACGTTGGTATAGACCCAAGAATTTGTGTGGTAAATTTGCTAAGCGTAATAATAACTACAAGTTTGTATAACTGGTAAACAAACTTTGCTTTAACTACAAACATGACCCAAATGTTCGTCTAGACCCAAGAATTTGTGTGGTAAAATTTGCTAAGCGTAATAATAACTACAAATTTGTATAAATGGTAACTAAAACTTTGCTTTCATAAAACCGTGCAAAACAGCTAAATTTTGAATGTTCTTAGAATTCGACGAAATTTACCCAAACGTTGGTATAGTCCCAAGAACTTGTATGTTAAATTTGATAAGCGTATTAATAACTACAAGTCTGTATAAATGCGAAACAAACTTTGCTTTAATAAAACCATGCAATACAACTAAATTTTTGAACGTTCTCTAAATTCGACGAAACTTGATCCAGACGTTGGTCTAGACCCAAGAGTTTGTGTGGTAAATTTGCTAAGCGTAATAATAACTACAAGTTTGTACAAAAGGGAAAGAAACTTGCTTTAACAAAACCGTGGAAAACAACTAAATTTTGAACGTTCGAAGAATTCGACGAAATTTACTCAAACGTTGGGATAGTCCCAAGAATTTGTATGGTAAATTTGATAAGCGTATTAATAACTACAAGTCTGTATAAATGCGAAACAAACTTTGCTTTAATAAAATCGTGCAATACAACTAAATTTTTGAATGTTCTCAGAATTCGATGAAACTTGACCCAAACGTTGGTCTAGACCCAAGAGTTTGTGTGGTAAATTTGCTAAGCGTAATAATAACTACAGGTTTGTATAAATGGGAATCAAACATTGCTTTAATAAAATCGAGCAAAACAGCTAAATTTTGAACGTTCACAAAATTCGATAAAACTTGACCCAAGCGTTGGTATAGACCCAGGAATTTGTGTGGTAAATTTGCTAAGCGTAATAATAACTACAAGTTTGTATAACTGGTAAACAAACTTTGCTTTAACTACAAACTTGACCCAAATGTTCGTCTAGACCCAAGAATTTGTGTGGTAAAATTTGCTAAGCGTAATAATAACTACAAGTTTTTATAAATGGTAAACAAACTTTGCTTTAATAAAATCGTTCAAAACAGCTAAATTTTGAAAGATCTCAAAATTCGACGAAATTTGACCAAACGTTGGTCTAGGCCCAAGAATTTGTGTGCCAAATTTCATAAGCATAATAATAACTACAAGTTTGTATAAAAGGGAAAGAAACTTGCTTTAACAAAACCGGGGAAAAGAACTAAATTTTGAACGTTCGCAGAATTCGACGAAATTTACCCAAACGTTGGTATAGACCCAAGAATTTGTGTAGTAAAATTTGCTAAGCGTAATAATAACTACAAGTTTGTATAAATGGTAAACAAACTTTGCTTTCATAAAACCGTGCAAAACAGCTAAATTTTGAATGTTCTTAGAATTCGACGAAATTTACCCAAACGTTGGTATAGTCCCAAGAATTTGTATGGTAAATTTGAGAAGCGTATTAATAACTACAAGTCTGTATAAATGCGAACCAAAGTTTGCTTTAATAAAACCGTGCAATATAACTAAATTTTTGAACGTTCTCAGAATTCGACGAAACTTGACCCAAACGTTGGTCTAGACCCAAGAGTTTGTGTGGTAAATTTGCTAAGCGTAATAATAACTACAAGTTTGTACAAAAGGGAAAGAAACTTGCTTTAACAAAACCGTGGAAAACAACTAAATTTTGAACGTTCGCAGAATTCGACGAAATTTACTCAAACGTTGGTATAGTCCCAAGAATTTGTATGGTAAATTTGATAAGTGTATTAATGACTACAAGTCTGTATAAATGCGAAACAAACTTTGCTTTAATAAAATCGTGCAATACAACTAAATTTTTGAATGTTCTCAGAATTCGACGAAACATGACCCAAACGTTGGTCTAGACCCAAGAGTTTGTGTGGTAAATTTGCTAAGCGTAATAATAACTACAGGTTTGAATAAATGGGAATCATACATTGCTTTAATAAAATCGAGCAAAACAGCTAAATTTTGAACATTCACAAAATTCGATAAAACTTGACCCAAACGTTGGTATAGACCCAAGAATTTGTGTGGTAAATTTGCTAAGTGTAATAATAACTACAAGTTTGTATAACTGGTAAACAAACTTTGCTTTAACTACAAACTTGACCCAAATGTTCATCTAGACCCAAGACTTTGTGTGGTAAAATTTGCTAAGCGTAATAATAACTACAAGTTTGTATAAATGGTAAACAAACTTTGCTTTAATAAAATCGTGCAAAACAGCTAAATTTTGAAAGATCTCAAAATTCGACGAAATTTGACCAAACGTTGGTCTAGGCCCAAGAATTTGTGTGCCAAATTTCATAAGCATAATAATAACTACAAGTTTGTATAAAAGGGAAAGAAACTTGCTTTAACAAAACCGGGGAAAAGAACTAAATTTTGAACGTTCGCAGAATTCGACGAAATTTACCCAAACGTTGGTATAGACCCAAGAATTTGTGTGGTAAAATTTGCTAAGCGTAATAATAACTACAAGTTTGTATAAATGGTAAACAAACTTTGCTTTCATAAAACCGTGCAAAACAGCTAAATTTTGAATGTTCTTAGAATTCGACGAAATTTACCCAAACGTTGGTATAGTCCCAAGAATTTGTATGGTAAATTTGATAAGCGTATTAATAACTACAAGTCTGTATAAATGCGAAACAAACTTTGCTTTAATAAAATCGTGCAATACAACTAAATTTTTGAATGTTCTCAGAATTCGACGAAACTTGACCCAAACGTTGGTCTAGACCCAAGAGTTTGTGTGGTAAATTTGCTAAGCGTAATAATAACTACAGGTTTGTATAAATGGGAATCAAACATTGCTTTAATAAAATCGAGCAAAACAGCTAAATTTTGAACATTCACAAAATTCTATAAAACTTGACCCAAACGTTGGTATAGACCCAAGAATTTGTGTGGTAAATTTGCTAAGCGTAATAATAACTACAAGTTTGTATAACTGGTAAACAAACTTTGCTTTAACTACAAACTTGACCCAAATGTTCGTCTAGACCCAAGAATTTGTGTGGTAAAATTTGCTAAGCGTAATAATAACTACAAGTTTGTATAAATGGTAAACAAACTTTGCTTTAATAAAATCGTGCAAAACAGCTAAATTTTGAAAGATCTCAAAATTCGACGAAATTTGACCAAACGTTGGTCTAGGCCCAAGAATTTGTGTGCCAAATTTCATAAGCATAATAATAACTACAAGTTTGTATAAAAGGGAAACAAACTTGCTTTAACAAAACCGGGGAAAACAACTAAATTTTGAACGTTCGCAGAATTCGACGAAATTACCCAAACGTTGGTATAGACCCAAGAATTTGTGTGGTAAAATTTGCTAAGCGTAATAATAACTACAAGTTTGTATAAATGGTAAACAAACTTTGCTTTCATAAAACCGTGCAAAACAGCTAAATTTTGAATGTTCTTAGAATTCGACAAAATTTACCCAAATGTTGGTATAGTCCCAAGAATTTGTATGGTAAATTTGATAAGCGTATTAATAACTACAAGTCTGTATAAATGCGAATCAAAGTTTGCTTTAATAAAACCGTGCAATATAACTAAATTTTTGAACGTTCTCAGAATTCGACGAAACTTGACCCAAACGTTGGTCTAGACCCAAGAGTTTGTGTGGTAAATTTGCTAAGCGTAATGATAACTACAAGTTTGTACAAAAGGGAAAGAAACTTGCTTTAACAAAACAGTGGAAAACAACTAAATTTTGAACGTTCGCAGAATTCGACGAAATTTACTCAAATGTTGGTATAGTCCCAAGAATTTGTATGGTAAATTTGATAAGCGTATTAATAACTACAAGTCTGTATAAATGCGAAACAAACTTTGCTTTAATAAAATCGTGCAATACAACTAAATTTTTGAATGTTCTCAGAATTCGACGAAACTTGACCCAAACGTTGGTCTAGACCCAAGAGTTTGTGTGGTAAATTTGCTAAGCGTAATAATAACTACAGGTTTGTATAAATGGGAATCAAACATTGCTTTAATAAAATCGAGCAAAACAGCTAAATTTTGAACGTTCACAAAATTCGATAAAACTTGACCCAAGCGTTGGTATAGACCCAGGAATTTGTGTGGTAAATTTGCTAAGCGTAATAATAACTACAAGTTTGTATAACTGGTAAACAAACTTTGCTTTAACTACAAACTTGACCCAAATGTTCGTCTAGACCCAAGAATTTGTGTGGTAAAATTTGCTAAGCGTAATAATAACTACAAGTTTGTATAAATGGTAAACAAACTTTGCTTTAATAAAATCGTTCAAAACAGCTAAATTTTGAAAGATCTCAAAATTCGACGAAATTTGACCAAACGTTGGTCTAGGCCCAAGAATTTGTGTGCCAAATTTCATAAGCATAATAATAACTACAAGTTTGTATAAAAGGGAAAGAAACTTGCTTTAACAAAACCGGGGAAAAGAACTAAATTTTGAACGTTCGCAGAATTCGACGAAATTTACCCAAACGTTGGTATATACTCAAGAATTTGTGTGGTAAAATTTGCTAAGCGTAATAATAACTACAAGTTTGTATAAATGGTAAACAAACTTTGCTTTCATAAAACCGTGCAAAACAGCTAAATTTTGAATGTTCTTAGAATTCGACGAAATTTACCCAAACGTTGGTATAGTCCCAAGAATTTGTATGGTAAATTTGAGAAGCGTATTAATAACTACAAGTCTGTATAAATGCGAATCAAAGTTTGCTTTAATAAAACCGTGCAATATAACTAAATTTTTGAACGTTCTCAGAATTCGACGAAACTTGACCCAAACGTTGGTCTAGACCCAAGAGTTTGTGTGGTAAATTTGCTAAGCGTAATAATAACTACAAGTTTGTACAAAAGGGAAAGAAACTTGCTTTAACAAAACAGTGGAAAACAACTAAATTTTGAACGTTCGCAGAATTCGACGAAATTTACTCAAACGTTGGTATAGTCCCAAGAATTTGTATGGTAAATTTGATAAGCGTATTAATAACTACAAGTCTGTATAAATGCGAAACAAACTTTGCTTTAATAAAATCGTGCAATACAACTAAATTTTTGAATGTTCTCAGAATTCGACGAAACTTGACCCAAACGTTGGTCTAGACCCAAGAGTTTGTGTGGTAAATTTGCTAAGCGTAATAATAACTACAGGTTTGTATAAATGGGAATCAAACATTGCTTTAATAAAATCGAGCAAAACAGCTAAATTTTGAACGTTCACAAAATTCGATAAAACTTGACCCAAGCGTTGGTATAGACCCAGGAATTTGTGTGGTAAATTTGCTAAGCGTAATAATAACTACAAGTTTGTATAACTGGTAAACAAACTTTGCTTTAACTACAAACTTGACCCAAATGTTCGTCTAGACCCAAGAATTTGTGTGGTAAAATTTGCTAAGCGTAATAATAACTACAAGTTTGTATAAATGGTAAACAAACTTTGCTTTAATAAAATCGTTCAAAACAGCTAAATTTTGAAAGATCTCAAAATTCGACGAAATTTGACCAAACGTTGGTCTAGGCCCAAGAATTTGTGTGCCAAATTTCATAAGCATAATAATAACTACAAGTTTGTATAAAAGGGAAAGAAACTTGCTTTAACAAAACCGGGGAAAAGAACTAAATTTTGAACGTTCGCAGAATTCGACGAAATTTACCCAAACGTTGGTATAGACCCAAGAATTTGTGTGGTAAAATTTGCTAAGCGTAATAATAACTACAAGTTTGTATAAATGGTAAACAAACTTTGCTTTCATAAAACCGTGCAAAACAGCTAAATTTTGAATGTTCTTAGAATTCGACGAAATTTACCCAAACGTTGGTATAGTCCCAAGAATTTGTATGGTAAATTTGAGAAGCGTATTAATAACTACAAGTCTGTATAAATGCGAATCAAAGTTTGCTTTAATAAAACCGTGCAATATAACTAAATTTTTGAACGTTCTCAGAATTCGACGAAACTTGACCCAAACGTTGGTCTAGACCCAAGAGTTTGTGTGGTAAATTTGCTAAGCGTAATAATAACTACAAGTTTGTACAAAAGGGAAAGAAACTTGCTTTAACAAAACCGTGGAAAACAACTAAATTTTGAACGTTCGCAGAATTCGACGAAATTTACTCAAACGTTGGTATAGTCCCAAGAATTTGTATGGTAAATTTGATAAGTGTATTAATGACTACAAGTCTGTATAAATGCGAAACAAACTTTGCTTTAATAAAATCGTGCAATACAACTAAATTTTTGAATGTTCTCAGTATTCGACGAAACATGACCCAAACGTTGGTCTAGACCCAAGAGTTTGTGTGGTAAATTTGCTAAGCGTAATAATAACTACAGGTTTGAATAAATGGGAATCAAACATTGCTTTAATAAAATCGAGCAAAACAGCTAAATTTTGAACATTCACAAAATTCGATAAAACTTGACCCAAACGTTGGTATAGACCCAAGAATTTGTGTGGTAAATTTGCTAAGTGTAATAATAACTACAAGTTTGTATAACTGGTAAACAAACTTTGCTTTAACTACAAACTTGACCCAAATGTTCGTCTAGACCCAAGACTTTGTGTGGTAAAATTTGCTAAGCGTAATAATAACTACAAGTTTGTATAAATGGTAAACAAACTTTGCTTTAATAAAATCGTGCAAAACAGCTAAATTTTGAAAGATCTCAAAATTCGACGAAATTTGACCAAACGTTGGTCTAGGCCCAAGAATTTGTGTGCCAAATTTCATAAGCATAATAATAACTACAAGTTTGTATAAAAGGGAAAGAAACTTGCTTTAACAAAACCGGGGAAAAGAACTAAATTTTGAACGTTCGCAGAATTCGACGAAATTTACCCAAACGTTGGTATAGACCCAAGAATTTGTGTGGTAAAATTTGCTAAGCGTAATAATAACTACAAGTTTGTATAAATGGTAAACAAACTTTGCTTTCATAAAACCGTGCAAAACAGCTAAATTTTGAATGTTCTTAGAATTCGACGAAATTTACCCAAACGTTGGTATAGTCCCAAGAATTTGTATGGTAAATTTGATAAGCGTATTAATAACTACAAGTCTGTATAAATGCGAAACAAACTTTGCTTTAATAAAATCGTGCAATACAACTAAATTTTTGAATGTTCTCAGAATTCGACGAAACTTGACCCAAACTTTGGTCTAGACCCAAGAGTTTGTGTGGTAAATTTGCTAAGCGTAATAATAACTACAGGTTTGTATAAATGGGAATCAAACATTGCTTTAATAAAATCGAGCAAAACAGCTAAATTTTGAACATTCACAAAATTCTATAAAACTTGACCCAAACGTTGGTATAGACCCAAGAATTTGTGTGGTAAATTTGCTAAGCGTAATAATAACTACAAGTTTGTATAACTGGTAAACAAACTTTGCTTTAACTACAAACTTGACCCAAATGTTCGTCTAGACCCAAGAATTTGTGTGGTAAAATTTGCTAAGCGTAATAATAACTACAAGTTTGTATAAATGGTAAACAAACTTTGCTTTAATAAAATCGTGCAAAACAGCTAAATTTTGAAAGATCTCAAAATTCGACGAAATTTGACCAAACGTTGGTCTAGGCCCAAGAATTTGTGTGCCAAATTTCATAAGCATAATAATAACTACAAGTTTGTATAAAAGGGAAACAAACTTGCTTTAACAAAACCGGGGAAAACAACTAAATTTTGAACATTCGCAGAATTCGACGAAATTTACCCAAACGTTGGTATAGACCCAAGAATTTGTGTGGTAAAATTTGCTAAGCGTAATAATCACTACAAGTTTGTATAAATGGTAAACAAACTTTGCTTTCATAAAACCGTGCAAAACAGCTAAATTTTGAATGTTCTTAGAATTCGACGAAATTTACCCAAATGTTGGTATAGTCCCAAGAATTTGTATGGTAAATTTGATAAGCGTATTAATAACTACAAGTCTGTATAAATGCGAATCAAAGTTTGCTTTAATAAAACCGTGCAATATAACTAAATTTTTGAACGTTCTCAGAATTCGACGAAACTTGACCCAAACGTTGGTCTAGACCCAAGAGTTTGTGTGGTAAATTTGCTAAGCGTAATAATAACTACAAGTTTGTACAAAAGGGAAAGAAACTTGCTTTAACAAAACAGTGGAAAACAACTAAATTTTGAACGTTCGCAGAATTCGACGAAATTTACTCAAACGTTGGTATAGTCCCAAGAATTTGTATGGTAAATTTGATAAGCGTATTAATAACTACAAGTCTGTATAAATGCGAAACAAACTTTGCTTTAATAAAATCGTGCAATACAACTAAATTTTTGAATGTTCTCAGAATTCGACGAAACTTGACCCAAACGTTGGTCTAGACCCAAGAGTTTGTGTGGTAAATTTGCTAAGCGTAATAATAACTACAGGTTTGTATAAATGGGAATCAAACATTGCTTTAATAAAATCGAGCAAAACAGCTAAATTTTGAACGTTCACAAAATTCGATAAAATTTGACCCAAACGTTGGTATAGACCCAAGAATTTGTGTGGTAAATTTGCTAAGCGTAATAATAACTACAAGTTTGTATAACTGGTAAACAAACTTTGCTTTAACTACAAACTTGACCCAAATGTTCGTCTAGACCCAAGAATTTGTGTGGTAAATTTTGCTAAGCGTAATAATAACTACAAGTTTGTATAAATGGTAAACAAACTTTGCTTTCATAAAACCGTGCAAAACAGCTAAATTTTGAATGTTCTTAGAATTCGACGAAATTTACCCAAACGTTGGTATAGTCCCAAGAATTTGTATGGTAAATTTGATAAGCATATTAATAACTACAAGTCTGTATAAATGCGAATCAAACTTTGCTTTAATAAAACCGTGCAATATAACTAAATTTTTGAACGTTCTCAGAATTCGACGAAACTTGACCCAAACGTTGGTCTAGACCCAAGAGTTTGTATGGTAAATTTGCTAAGCGTAATAATAACTACAAGTTTGTACAAAAGGGAAAGAAACTTGCTTTAACAAAACCGTGGAAAACAACTAAATTTTGAACGTTCGCAGAATTCGACGAAATTTACTCAAACGTTGGTATAGTCCCAAGAATTTGTATGGTAAATTTGATAAGTGTATTAATGACTACAAGTCTGTATAAATGCGAAACAAACTTTGCTTTAATAAAATCGTGCAATACAACTAAATTTTTGAATGTTCTCAGTATTCGACGAAACATGACCCAAACGTTGGTCTAGACCCAAGAGTTTGTGTGGTAAATTTGCTAAGCGTAATAATAACTACAGGTTTGAATAAATGGGAATCAAACATTGCTTTAATAAAATCGAGCAAAACAGCTAAATTTTGAACATTCACAAAATTCGATAAAACTTGACCCAAACGTTGGTATAGACCCAAGAATTTGTGTGGTAAATTTGCTAAGTGTAATAATAACTACAAGTTTGTATAACTGGTAAACAAACTTTGCTTTAACTACAAACTTGACCCAAATGTTCGTCTAGACCCAAGACTTTGTGTGGTAAAATTTGCTAAGCGTAATAATAACTACAAGTTTGTATAAATGGTAAACAAACTTTGCTTTAATAAAATCGTGCAAAACAGCTAAATTTTGAAAGATCTCAAAATTCGACGAAATTTGACCAAACGTTGGTCTAGGCCCAAGAATTTGTGTGCCAAATTTCATAAGCATAATAATAACTACAAGTTTGTATAAAAGGGAAAGAAACTTGCTTTAACAAAACCGGGGAAAAGAACTAAATTTTGAACGTTCGCAGAATTCGACGAAATTTACCCAAACGTTGGTATAGACCCAAGAATTTGTGTGGTAAAATTTGCTAAGCGTAATAATAACTACAAGTTTGTATAAATGGTAAACAAACTTTGCTTTCATAAAACCGTGCAAAACAGCTAAATTTTGAATGTTCTTAGAATTCGACGAAATTTACCCAAACGTTGGTATAGTCCCAAGAATTTGTATGGTAAATTTGATAAGCGTATTAATAACTACAAGTCTGTATAAATGCAAAACAAACTTTGCTTTAATATAATCGTGCAATACAACTAAATTTTTGAATGTTCTCAGAATTCGACGAAACTTGACCCAAACGTTGGTCTAGACCCAAGAGTTTGTGTGGTAAATTTGCTAAGCGTAATAATAACTACAGGTTTGTATAAATGGGAATCAAACATTGCTTTAATAAAATCGAGCAAAACAGCTAAATTTTGAACATTCACAAAATTCTATAAAACTTGACCCAAACGTTGGTATAGACCCAAGAATTTGTGTGGTAAATTTGCTAAGCGTAATAATAACTACAAGTTTGTATAACTGGTAAACAAACTTTGCTTTAACTACAAACTTGACCCAAATGTTCGTCTAGACCCAAGAATTTGTGTGGTAAAATTTGCTAAGCGTAATAATAACTACAAGTTTGTATAAATGGTAAACAAACTTTGCTTTAATAAAATCGTGCAAAACAGCTAAATTTTGAAAGATCTCAAAATTCGACGAAATTTGACCAAACGTTGGTCTAGGCCCAAGAATTTGTGTGCCAAATTTCATAAGCATAATAATAACTACAAGTTTGTATAAAAGGGAAACAAACTTGCTTTAACAAAACCGGGGAAAACAACTAAATTTTGAACATTCGCAGAATTCGACGAAATTTACCCAAACGTTGGTATAGACCCAAGAATTTGTGTGGTAAAATTTGCTAAGCGTAATAATAACTACAAGTTTGTATAAATGGTAAACAAACTTTGCTTTCATAAAACCGTGCAAAACAGCTAAATTTTGAATGTTCTTAGAATTCGACGAAATTTACCCAAATGTTGGTATAGTCCCAAGAATTTGTATGGTAAATTTGATAAGCGTATTAATAACTACAAGTCTGTATAAATGCGAATCAAAGTTTGCTTTAATAAAACCGTGCAATATAACTAAATTTTTGAACGTTCTCAGAATTCGACGAAACTTGACCCAAACGTTGGTCTAGACCCAAGAGTTTGTGTGGTAAATTTGCTAAGCGTAATAATAACTACAAGTTTGTACAAAAGGGAAAGAAACTTGCTTTAACAAAACAGTGGAAAACAACTAAATTTTGAACGTTCGCAGAATTCGACGAAATTTACTCAAACGTTGGTATAGTCCCAAGAATTTGTATGGTAAATTTGATAAGCGTATTAATAACTACAAGTCTGTATAAATGCGAAACAAACTTTGCTTTAATAAAATCGTGCAATACAACTAAATTTTTGAATGTTCTCAGAATTCGACGAAACTTGACCCAAACGTTGGTCTAGACCCAAGAGTTTGTGTGGTAAATTTGCTAAGCGTAATAATAACTACAGGTTTGTATAAATGGGAATCAAACATTGCTTTAATAAAATCGAGCAAAACAGCTAAATTTTGAACGTTCACAAAATTCGATAAAATTTGACCCAAACGTTGGTATAGACCCAAGAATTTGTGTGGTAAATTTGCTAAGTGTAATAATAACTACAAGTTTGTATAACTGGTAAACAAACTTTGCTTTAACTACAAACTTGACCCAAATGTTCGTCTAGACCCAAGACTTTGTGTGGTAAAATTTGCTAAGCGTAATAATAACTACAAGTTTGTATAAATGGTAAACAAACTTTGCTTTAATAAAATCGTGCAAAACAGCTAAATTTTGAAAGATCTCAAAATTCGACGAAATTTGACCAAACGTTGGTCTAGGCCCAAGAATTTGTGTGCCAAATTTCATAAGCATAATAATAACTACAAGTTTGTATAAAAGGGAAAGAAACTTGCTTTAACAAAACCGGGGAAAAGAACTAAATTTTGAACGTTCGCAGAATTCGACGAAATTTACCCAAACGTTGGTATAGACCCAAGAATTTGTGTGGTAAAATTTGCTAAGCGTAATAATAACTACAAGTTTGTATAAATGGTAAACAAACTTTGCTTTCATAAAACCGTGCAAAACAGCTAAATTTTGAATGTTCTTAGAATTCGACGAAATTTACCCAAACGTTGGTATAGTCCCAAGAATTTGTATGGTAAATTTGATAAGCGTATTAATAACTACAAGTCTGTATAAATGCGAAACAAACTTTGCTTTAATAAAATCGTGCAATACAACTAAATTTTTGAATGTTCTCAGAATTCGACGAAACTTGACCCAAACTTTGGTCTAGACCCAAGAGTTTGTGTGGTAAATTTGCTAAGCGTAATAATAACTACAGGTTTGTATAAATGGGAATCAAACATTGCTTTAATAAAATCGAGCAAAACAGCTAAATTTTGAACATTCACAAAATTCTATAAAACTTGACCCAAACGTTGGTATAGACCCAAGAATTTGTGTGGTAAATTTGCTAAGCGTAATAATAACTACAAGTTTGTATAACTGGTAAACAAACTTTGCTTTAACTACAAACTTGACCCAAATGTTCGTCTAGACCCAAGAATTTGTGTGGTAAAATTTGCTAAGCGTAATAATAACTACAAGTTTGTATAAATGGTAAACAAACTTTGCTTTAATAAAATCGTGCAAAACAGCTAAATTTTGAAAGATCTCAAAATTCGACGAAATTTGACCAAACGTTGGTCTAGGCCCAAGAATTTGTGTGCCAAATTTCATAAGCATAATAATAACTACAAGTTTGTATAAAAGGGAAACAAACTTGCTTTAACAAAACCGGGGAAAACAACTAAATTTTGAACATTCGCAGAATTCGACGAAATTTACCCAAACGTTGGTATAGACCCAAGAATTTGTGTGGTAAAATTTGCTAAGCGTAATAATCACTACAAGTTTGTATAAATGGTAAACAAACTTTGCTTTCATAAAACCGTGCAAAACAGCTAAATTTTGAATGTTCTTAGAATTCGACGAAATTTACCCAAATGTTGGTATAGTCCCAAGAATTTGTATGGTAAATTTGATAAGCGTATTAATAACTACAAGTCTGTATAAATGCGAATCAAAGTTTGCTTTAATAAAACCGTGCAATATAACTAAATTTTTGAACGTTCTCAGAATTCGACGAAACTTGACCCAAACGTTGGTCTAGACCCAAGAGTTTGTGTGGTAAATTTGCTAAGCGTAATAATAACTACAAGTTTGTACAAAAGGGAAAGAAACTTGCTTTAACAAAACAGTGGAAAACAACTAAATTTTGAACGTTCGCAGAATTCGACGAAATTTACTCAAACGTTGGTATAGTCCCAAGAATTTGTATGGTAAATTTGATAAGCGTATTAATAACTACAAGTCTGTATAAATGCGAAACAAACTTTGCTTTAATAAAATCGTGCAATACAACTAAATTTTTGAATGTTCTCAGAATTCGACGAAACTTGACCCAAACGTTGGTCTAGACCCAAGAGTTTGTGTGGTAAATTTGCTAAGCGTAATAATAACTACAGGTTTGTATAAATGGGAATCAAACATTGCTTTAATAAAATCGAGCAAAACAGCTAAATTTTGAACGTTCACAAAATTCGATAAAATTTGACCCAAACGTTGGTATAGACCCAAGAATTTGTGTGGTAAATTTGCTAAGCGTAATAATAACTACAAGTTTGTATAACTGGTAAACAAACTTTGCTTTAACTACAAACTTGACCCAAATGTTCGTCTAGACCCAAGAATTTGTGTGGTAAATTTTGCTAAGCGTAATAATAACTACAAGTTTGTATAAATGGTAAACAAACTTTGCTTTCATAAAACCGTGCAAAACAGCTAAATTTTGAATGTTCTTAGAATTCGACGAAATTTACCCAAACGTTGGTATAGTCCCAAGAATTTGTATGGTAAATTTGATAAGCATATTAATAACTACAAGTCTGTATAAATGCGAATCAAACTTTGCTTTAATAAAACCGTGCAATATAACTAAATTTTTGAACGTTCTCAGAATTCGACGAAACTTGACCCAAACGTTGGTCTAGACCCAAGAGTTTGTATGGTAAATTTGCTAAGCGTAATAATAACTACAAGTTTGTACAAAAGGGAAAGAAACTTGCTTTAACAAAACCGTGGAAAACAACTAAATTTTGAACGTTCGCAGAATTCGACGAAATTTACTCAAACGTTGGTATAGTCCCAAGAATTTGTATGGTAAATTTGATAAGTGTATTAATGACTACAAGTCTGTATAAATGCGAAACAAACTTTGCTTTAATAAAATCGTGCAATACAACTAAATTTTTGAATGTTCTCAGTATTCGACGAAACATGACCCAAACGTTGGTCTAGACCCAAGAGTTTGTGTGGTAAATTTGCTAAGCGTAATAATAACTACAGGTTTGAATAAATGGGAATCAAACATTGCTTTAATAAAATCGAGCAAAACAGCTAAATTTTGAACATTCACAAAATTCGATAAAACTTGACCCAAACGTTGGTATAGACCCAAGAATTTGTGTGGTAAATTTGCTAAGTGTAATAATAACTACAAGTTTGTATAACTGGTAAACAAACTTTGCTTTAACTACAAACTTGACCCAAATGTTCGTCTAGACCCAAGACTTTGTGTGGTAAAATTTGCTAAGCGTAATAATAACTACAAGTTTGTATAAATGGTAAACAAACTTTGCTTTAATAAAATCGTGCAAAACAGCTAAATTTTGAAAGATCTCAAAATTCGACGAAATTTGACCAAACGTTGGTCTAGGCCCAAGAATTTGTGTGCCAAATTTCATAAGCATAATAATAACTACAAGTTTGTATAAAAGGGAAAGAAACTTGCTTTAACAAAACCGGGGAAAAGAACTAAATTTTGAACGTTCGCAGAATTCGACGAAATTTACCCAAACGTTGGTATAGACCCAAGAATTTGTGTGGTAAAATTTGCTAAGCGTAATAATAACTACAAGTTTGTATAAATGGTAAACAAACTTTGCTTTCATAAAACCGTGCAAAACAGCTAAATTTTGAATGTTCTTAGAATTCGACGAAATTTACCCAAACGTTGGTATAGTCCCAAGAATTTGTATGGTAAATTTGATAAGCGTATTAATAACTACAAGTCTGTATAAATGCAAAACAAACTTTGCTTTAATATAATCGTGCAATACAACTAAATTTTTGAATGTTCTCAGAATTCGACGAAACTTGACCCAAACGTTGGTCTAGACCCAAGAGTTTGTGTGGTAAATTTGCTAAGCGTAATAATAACTACAGGTTTGTATAAATGGGAATCAAACATTGCTTTAATAAAATCGAGCAAAACAGCTAAATTTTGAACATTCACAAAATTCTATAAAACTTGACCCAAACGTTGGTATAGACCCAAGAATTTGTGTGGTAAATTTGCTAAGCGTAATAATAACTACAAGTTTGTATAACTGGTAAACAAACTTTGCTTTAACTACAAACTTGACCCAAATGTTCGTCTAGACCCAAGAATTTGTGTGGTAAAATTTGCTAAGCGTAATAATAACTACAAGTTTGTATAAATGGTAAACAAACTTTGCTTTAATAAAATCGTGCAAAACAGCTAAATTTTGAAAGATCTCAAAATTCGACGAAATTTGACCAAACGTTGGTCTAGGCCCAAGAATTTGTGTGCCAAATTTCATAAGCATAATAATAACTACAAGTTTGTATAAAAGGGAAACAAACTTGCTTTAACAAAACCGGGGAAAACAACTAAATTTTGAACATTCGCAGAATTCGACGAAATTTACCCAAACGTTGGTATAGACCCAAGAATTTGTGTGGTAAAATTTGCTAAGCGTAATAATAACTACAAGTTTGTATAAATGGTAAACAAACTTTGCTTTCATAAAACCGTGCAAAACAGCTAAATTTTGAATGTTCTTAGAATTCGACGAAATTTACCCAAATGTTGGTATAGTCCCAAGAATTTGTATGGTAAATTTGATAAGCGTATTAATAACTACAAGTCTGTATAAATGCGAATCAAAGTTTGCTTTAATAAAACCGTGCAATATAACTAAATTTTTGAACGTTCTCAGAATTCGACGAAACTTGACCCAAACGTTGGTCTAGACCCAAGAGTTTGTGTGGTAAATTTGCTAAGCGTAATAATAACTACAAGTTTGTACAAAAGGGAAAGAAACTTGCTTTAACAAAACAGTGGAAAACAACTAAATTTTGAACGTTCGCAGAATTCGACGAAATTTACTCAAACGTTGGTATAGTCCCAAGAATTTGTATGGTAAATTTGATAAGCGTATTAATAACTACAAGTCTGTATAAATGCGAAACAAACTTTGCTTTAATAAAATCGTGCAATACAACTAAATTTTTGAATGTTCTCAGAATTCGACGAAACTTGACCCAAACGTTGGTCTAGACCCAAGAGTTTGTGTGGTAAATTTGCTAAGCGTAATAATAACTACAGGTTTGTATAAATGGGAATCAAACATTGCTTTAATAAAATCGAGCAAAACAGCTAAATTTTGAACGTTCACAAAATTCGATAAAATTTGACCCAAACGTTGGTATAGACCCAAGAATTTGTGTGGTAAATTTGCTAAGCGTAATAATAACTACAAGTTTGTATAACTGGTAAACAAACTTTGCTTTAACTACAAACTTGACCCAAATGTTCGTCTAGACCCAAGAATTTGTGTGGTAAATTTTGCTAAGCGTAATAATAACTACAAGTTTGTATAAATGGTAAACAAACTTTGCTTTCATCAAACCGTGCAAAACAGCTAAATTTTGAATGTTCTTAGAATTCGACGAAATTTACCCAAACGTTGGTATAGTCCCAAGAATTTGTATGGTAAATTTGATAAGCATATTAATAACTACAAGTCTGTATAAATGCGAATCAAACTTTGCTTTAATAAAACCGTGCAATATAACTAAATTTTTGAACGTTCTCAGAATTCGACGAAACTTGACCCAAACGTTGGTCTAGACCCAAGAGTTTGTATGGTAAATTTGCTAAGCGTAATAATAACTACAAGTTTGTACAAAAGGGAAAGAAACTTGCTTTAACAAAACCGTGGAAAACAACTAAATTTTGAACGTTCGCAGAATTCGACGAAATTTACTCAAACGTTGGTATAGTCCCAAGAATTTGTATGGTAAATTTGATAAGCGTATTAATAACTACAAGTCTGTATAAATACGAAACAAACTTTGCTTTAATAAAATCGTGCAATACAACTAAATTTTTGAATGTTCTCAGAATTCGACGATACTTGACCTAAACGTTGGTCTAGACCCAAGAGTTTGTGTGGTAAATTTGCTAAGCGTAATAATAACTACAGGTTTGTATAAATGGGAATCAAACATTGCTTTAATAAAATCGAGCAAAACAACTAAATTTTGAACATTCACAAAATTCGATAAAACTTGACCCAAACGTTGGTATAGACCCAAGAATTTGTGTGGTAAATTTGCTAAGTGTAATAATAACTACAAGTTTGTATAACTGGTAAACAAACTTTGCTTTAACTACAAACTTGACCCAAATGTTCGTCTAGACCCAAGACTTTGTGTGGTAAAATTTGCTAAGCGTAATAATAACTACAAGTTTGTATAAATGGTAAACAAACTTTGCTTTAATAAAATCGTGCAAAACAGCTAAATTTTGAAAGATCTCAAAATTCGACGAAATTTGACCAAACGTTGGTCTAGGCCCAAGAATTTGTGTGCCAAATTTCATAAGCATAATAATAACTACAAGTTTGTATAAAAGGGAAACAAACTTGCTTTAACAAAACCGGGGAAAAGAACTAAATTTTGAACGTTCGCAGAATTCGACGAAATTTACCCAAACGTTGGTATAGACCCAAGAATTTGTGTGGTAAAATTTGCTAAGCGTAATAATAACTACAAGTTTGTATAAATGGTAAACAAACTTTGCTTTCATAAAACCGTGCAAAACAGCTAAATTTTGAATGTTCTTAGAATTCGACGAAATTTACCCAAACGTTGGTATAGTCCCAAGAATTTGTATGGTAAATTTGATAAGCGTATTAATAACTACAAGTCTGTATAAATGCAAAACAAACTTTGCTTTAATAAAATCGTGCAATACAACTAAATTTTTGAATGTTCTCAGAATTCGACGAAACTTGACCCAAACGTTGGTCTAGACCCAAGAGTTTGTGTGGTAAATTTGCTAAGCGTAATAATAACTACAGGTTTGTATAAATGGGAATCAAACATTGCTTTAATAAAATCGAGCAAAACAGCTAAATTTTGAACATTCACAAAATTCTATAAAACTTGACCCAAACGTTGGTATAGACCCAAGAATTTGTGTGGTAAATTTGCTAAGCGTAATAATAACTACAAGTTTGTATAACTGGTAAACAAACTTTGCTTTAACTACAAACTTGACCCAAATGTTCGTCTAGACCCAAGAATTTGTGTGGTAAAATTTGCTAAGCGTAATAATAACTACAAGTTTGTATAAATGGTAAACAAACTTTGCTTTAATAAAATCGTGCAAAACAGCTAAATTTTGAAAGATCTCAAAATTCGACGAAATTTGACCAAACGTTGGTCTAGGCCCAAGAATTTGTGTGCCAAATTTCATAAGCATAATAATAACTACAAGTTTGTATAAAAGGGAAACAAACTTGCTTTAACAAAACCGGGGAAAACAACTAAATTTTGAACATTCGCAGAATTCGACGAAATTTACCCAAACGTTGGTATAGACCCAAGAATTTGTGTGGTAAAATTTGCTAAGCGTAATAATAACTACAAGTTTGTATAAATGGTAAACAAACTTTGCTTTCATAAAACCGTGCAAAACAGCTAAATTTTGAATGTTCTTAGAATTCGACGAAATTTACCCAAATGTTGGTATAGTCCCAAGAATTTGTATGGTAAATTTGATAAGCGTATTAATAACTACAAGTCTGTATAAATGCGAATCAAAGTTTGCTTTAATAAAACCGTGCAATATAACTAAATTTTTGAACGTTCTCAGAATTCGACGAAACTTGACCCAAACGTTGGTCTAGACCCAAGAGTTTGTGTGGTAAATTTGCTAAGCGTAATAATAACTACAAGTTTGTACAAAAGGGAAAGAAACTTGCTTTAACAAAACAGTGGAAAACAACTAAATTTTGAACGTTCGCAGAATTCGACGAAATTTACTCAAACGTTGGTATAGTCCCAAGAATTTGTATGGTAAATTTGATAAGCGTATTAATAACTACAAGTCTGTATAAATGCGAAACAAACTTTGCTTTAATAAAATCGTGCAATACAACTAAATTTTTGAATGTTCTCAGAATTCGACGAAACTTGACCCAAACGTTGGTCTAGACCCAAGAGTTTGTGTGGTAAATTTGCTAAGCGTAATAATAACTACAGGTTTGTATAAATGGGAATCAAACATTGCTTTAATAAAATCGAGCAAAACAGCTAAATTTTGAACGTTCACAAAATTCGATAAAATTTGACCCAAACGTTGGTATAGACCCAAGAATTTGTGTGGTAAATTTGCTAAGCGTAATAATAACTACAAGTTTGTATAACTGGTAAACAAACTTTGCTTTAACTACAAACTTGACCCAAATGTTCGTCTAGACCCAAGAATTTGTGTGGTAAATTTTGCTAAGCGTAATAATAACTACAAGTTTGTATAAATGGTAAACAAACTTTGCTTTCATCAAACCGTGCAAAACAGCTAAATTTTGAATGTTCTTAGAATTCGACGAAATTTACCCAAACGTTGGTATAGTCCCAAGAATTTGTATGGTAAATTTGATAAGCATATTAATAACTACAAGTCTGTATAAATGCGAATCAAACTTTGCTTTAATAAAACCGTGCAATATAACTAAATTTTTGAACGTTCTCAGAATTCGACGAAACTTGACCCAAACGTTGGTCTAGACCCAAGAGTTTGTATGGTAAATTTGCTAAGCGTAATAATAACTACAAGTTTGTACAAAAGGGAAAGAAACTTGCTTTAACAAAACCGTGGAAAACAACTAAATTTTGAACGTTCGCAGAATTCGACGAAATTTACTCAAACGTTGGTATAGTCCCAAGAATTTGTATGGTAAATTTGATAAGCGTATTAATAACTACAAGTCTGTATAAATACGAAACAAACTTTGCTTTAATAAAATCGTGCAATACAACTAAATTTTTGAATGTTCTCAGAATTCGACGATACTTGACCTAAACGTTGGTCTAGACCCAAGAGTTTGTGTGGTAAATTTGCTAAGCGTAATAATAACTACAGGTTTGTATAAATGGGAATCAAACATTGCTTTAATAAAATCGAGCAAAACAACTAAATTTTGAACATTCACAAAATTCGATAAAACTTGACCCAAACGTTGGTATAGACCCAAGAATTTGTGTGGTAAATTTGCTAAGCGTAATAATAACTACAAATTTGTATAACTGGTAAACAAACTTTGCTTTAACTACAAACTTGACCCAAATGTTCGTCTAGACCCAAGAATTTGTGTGGTAAAATTTGCTAAGCGTAATAATAACTACAAGTTTGTATAAATAGTAAACAAACTTTGCTTTAATAAAATCGTGCAAAACAGCTAAATTTTGAAAGATCTCAAAATTCGACGAAATTTGACCAAACGTTGGTCTAGGCCCAAGAATTTGTGTGACAAATTTCATAAGCATAATAATAACTACAAGTTTGTATAAAAGGGAAACAAACTTGCTTTAACAAAACCGGGGAAAAGAACTAAATTTTGAACGTTCGCAGAATTCGACGAAATTTACCCAAACGTTGGTATAGACCCAAGAATTTGTGTGGTAAAATTTGCTAAGCGTAATAATAACTACAAGTTTGTATAAATGGTAAACAAACTTTGCTTTAATAAAATCGTTCAAAACAGCTAAATTTTGAAAGATCTCAAAATTCGACGAAATTTGACCAAACGTTGGTCTAGGCCCAAGAATTTGTGTGCCAAATTTCATAAGCATAATAATAACTACAAGTTTGTATAAAAGGGAAAGAAACTTGCTTTAACAAAACCGGGGAAAAGAACTAAATTTTGAACGTTCGCAGAATTCGACGAAATTTACCCAAACGTTGGTATAGACCCAAGAATTTGTGTGGTAAAATTTGCTAAGCGTAATAATAACTACAAGTTTGTATAAATGGTAAACAAACTTTGCTTTCATAAAACCGTGCAAAACAGCTAAATTTTGAATGTTCTTAGAATTCGACGAAATTTACCCAAACGTTGGTATAGTCCCAAGAATTTGTATGGTAAATTTGAGAAGCGTATTAATAACTACAAGTCTGTATAAATGCGAATCAAAGTTTGCTTTAATAAAACCGTGCAATATAACTAAATTTTTGAACGTTCTCAGAATTCGACGAAACTTGACCCAAACGTTGGTCTAGACCCAAGAGTTTGTGTGGTAAATTTGCTAAGCGTAATAATAACTACAAGTTTGTACAAAAGGGAAAGAAACTTGCTTTAACAAAACCGTGGAAAACAACTAAATTTTGAACGTTCGCAGAATTCGACGAAATTTACTCAAACGTTGGTATAGTCCCAAGAATTTGTATGGTAAATTTGATAAGTGTATTAATGACTACAAGTCTGTATAAATGCGAAACAAACTTTGCTTTAATAAAATCGTGCAATACAACTAAATTTTTGAATGTTCTCAGTATTCGACGAAACATGACCCAAACGTTGGTCTAGACCCAAGAGTTTGTGTGGTAAATTTGCTAAGCGTAATAATAACTACAGGTTTGAATAAATGGGAATCAAACATTGCTTTAATAAAATCGAGCAAAACAGCTAAATTTTGAACATTCACAAAATTCGATAAAACTTGACCCAAACGTTGGTATAGACCCAAGAATTTGTGTGGTAAATTTGCTAAGTGTAATAATAACTACAAGTTTGTATAACTGGTAAACAAACTTTGCTTTAACTACAAACTTGACCCAAATGTTCGTCTAGACCCAAGAATTTGTGTGGTAAAATTTGCTAAGCGTAATAATAACTAAAAGTTTGTATAAATGGTAAACAAACTTTGCTTTAATAAAATCGTGCAAAACAGCTAAATTTTGAAAGATCTCAAAATTCGACGAAATTTGACCAAACGTTGGTCTAGGCCCAAGAATTTGTGTGCCAAATTTCATAAGCATAATAATAACTACAAGTTTGTATAAAAGGGAAACAAACTTGCTTTAACAAAACCGGGGAAAACAACTAAATTTTGAACATTCGCAGAATTCGACGAAATTTACCCAAACGTTGGTATAGACCCAAGAATTTGTGTGGTAAAATTTGCTAAGCGTAATAATAACTACAAGTTTGTATAAATGGTAAACAAACTTTGCTTTCATAAAACCGTGCAAAACAGCTAAATTTTGAATGTTCTTAGAATTCGACGAAATTTACCCAAATGTTGGTATAGTCCCAAGAATTTGTATGGTAAATTTGATAAGCGTATTAATAACTACAAGTCTGTATAAATGCGAATCAAAGTTTGCTTTAATAAAACCGTGCAATATAACTAAATTTTTGAACGTTCTCAGAATTCGACGAAACTTGACCCAAACGTTGGTCTAGACCCAAGAGTTTGTGTGGTAAATTTGCTAAGCGTAATAATAACTACAAGTTTGTACAAAAGGAAAAGAAACTTGCTTTAACAAAACAGTGGAAAACAACTAAATTTTGAACGTTCGCAGAATTCGACGAAATTTACTCAAACGTTGGTATAGTCCCAAGAATTTGTATGGTAAATTTGATAAGCGTATTAATAACTACAAGTCTGTATAAATGCGAAACAAACTTTGCTTTAATAAAATCGTGCAATACAACTAAATTTTTGAATGTTCTCAGAATTCGACGAAACTTGACCCAAACGTTGGTCTAGACCCAAGAGTTTGTGTGGTAAATTTGCTAAGCGTAATAATAACTACAGGTTTGTATAAATGGGAATCAAACATTGCTTTAATAAAATCGAGCAAAACAGCTAAATTTTGAACGTTCACAAAATTCGATAAAATTTGACCCAAACGTTGATATAGACCCAAGAATTTGTGTGGTAAATTTGCTAAGCGTAATAATAACTACAAGTTTGTATAACTGGTAAACAAACTTTGCTTTAACTACAAACTTGACCCAAATGTTCGTCTAGACCCAAGAATTTGTGTGGTAAATTTTGCTAAGCGTAATAATAACTACAAGTTTGTATAAATGGTAAACAAACTTTGCTTTCATAAAACCGTGCAAAACAGCTAAATTTTGAATGTTCTTAGAATTCGACGAAATTTACCCAAACGTTGGTATAGTCCCAAGAATTTGTATGGTAAATTTGATAAGCATATTAATAACTACAAGTCTGTATAAATGCGAATCAAACTTTGCTTTAATAAAACCGTGCAATATAACTAAATTTTTGAACGTTCTCAGAATTCGACGAAACTTGACCCAAACGTTGGTCTAGACCCAAGAGTTTGTATGGTAAATTTGCTAAGCGTAATAATAACTACAAGTTTGTACAAAAGGGAAAGAAACTTGCTTTAACAAAACCGTGGAAAACAACTAAATTTTGAACGTTCGCAGAATTCGAAGAAATTTACTCAAACGTTGGTATAGTCCCAAGAATTTGTATGGTAAATTTGATAAGCGTATTAATAACTACAAGTCTGTATAAATACGAAACAAACTTTGCTTTAATAAAATCGTGCAATACAACTAAATTTTTGAATGTTCTCAGAATTCGACGATACTTGACCTAAACGTTGGTCTAGACCCAAGAGTTTGTGTGGTAAATTTGCTAAGCGTAATAATAACTACAGGTTTGTATAAATGGGAATCAAACATTGCTTTAATAAAATCGAGCAAAACAACTAAATTTTGAACATTCACAAAATTCGATAAAACTTGACCCAAACGTTGGTATAGACCCAAGAATTTGTGTGGTAAATTTGCTAAGCGTAATAATAACTACAAGTTTGTATAACTGGTAAACAAACTTTGCTTTAACTACAAACTTGACCCAAATGTTCGTCTAGACCCAAGAATTTGTGTGGTAAAATTTGCTAAGCGTAATAATAACTACAAGTTTGTATAAATAGTAAACAAACTTTGCTTTAATAAAATCGTGCAAAACAGCTAAATTTTGAAAGATCTCAAAATTCGACGAAATTTGACCAAACGTTGGTCTAGGCCCAAGAATTTGTGTGACAAATTTCATAAGCATAATAATAACTACAAGTTTGTATAAAAGGGAAACAAACTTGCTTTAACAAAACCGGGGAAAAGAACTAAATTTTGAACGTTCGCAGAATTCGACGAAATTTACCCAAACGTTGGTATAGACCCAAGAATTTGTGTGGTAAAATTTGCTAAGCGTAATAATAACTACAAGTTTGTATAAATGGTAAACAAACTTTGCTTTCATAAAACCGTGCAAAACAGCTAAATTTTGAATGTTCTTAGAATTCGACGAAATTTACCCAAACGTTGGTATAGTCCCAAGAATTTGTATGGTAAAATTTGATAAGCATATTAATAACTACAAGTCTGTATAAATGCGAATCAAACTTTGCTTTAATAAAACCGTGCAATATAACTAAATTTTTGAACGTTCTCAGAATTCGACGAAACTTGACCCAAACGTTGGTCTAGACCCAAGAGTTTGTGTGGTAAATTTGCTAAGCGTAATAATAACTACAAGTTTGTACAAAAGGTAAAAAACTTGCTTTAACAAAACCGTGGAAAACAACTAAATTTTGAACGTTCGCAGAATTCGACGAAATTTACTCAAACGTTGGTATAGTCCCAAGAATTTGTATGGTAAATTTGATAAGCGTATTAATAACTACAAGTCTGTATAAATGCGAAACAAACTTTGCTTTAATAAAATCGTGCAATACAACTAAATTTTTGAATGTTCTCAGAATTCGACGAAACTTGACCCAAACGTTGGTCTAGACCCAAGAGTTTGTGTGGTAAATTTGCTAAGCGTAATAATAACTACAGGTTTGTATAAATGGGAATCAAACATTGCTTTAATAAAATCGAGCAAAACAGCTAAATTTTGAACATTCACAAAATTCGATAAAACTTGACCCAAACGTTGGTATAGACCCAAGAATTTGTGTGGTAAATTTGCTAAGCGTAATAATAACTACAAGTTTGTATAACTGGTAAACAAACTTTGCTTTAACTACAAACTTGACCCAAATGTTCGTCTAGACCCAAGAATTTGTGTGGTAAAATTTGCTAAGCGTAATAATAACTACAAGTTTGTATAAATGGTAAACAAACTTTGCTTTAATAAAATCGTGCAAAACAGCTAAATTTTGAAAGATCTCAAAATTCGACGAAATTTGACCAAACGTTGGTCTAGGCCCAAGAATTTGTGTGCCAAATTTCATAAGCATAATAATAACTACAAGTTTGTATAAAAGGGAAACAAACTTGCTTTAACAAAACCGGGGAAAACAACTAAATTTTGAACGTTTGCAGAATTCGACGAAATTTACCCAAACGTTGGTATAGACCAAAGAATTTGTGTGGTAAAATTTGCTAAGCGTAATAATAACTACAAGTTTGTATAAATGGTAAACAAACTTTGCTTTCATAAAACCGTGCAAAACAGCTAAATTTTGAATGTTCTTAGAATTCGACGAAATTTACCCAAACGTTGGTATAGTCCCAAGAATTTGTATGGTAAATTTGATAAGCGTATGAATAACTACAAGTCTGTATAAATGCGACAAAGTTTGCTTTAATAAAACCGTGCAATACAACTAAATTTTTGAACGTTCTCAGAATTCGACGAAACTTGACCCAAACGTTGGTCTAGACCCAAGAGTTTGTGTGGTAAATTTGCTAAGCGTAATAATAACTACAAGTTTGTACAAAAGGGAAAGAAACTTGCTTTAACAAAACCGTAGAAAACAACTAAATTTTGAACGTTCGCAAAATTCGACGAAATTTACTCAAACGTTGGTATAGTCCCAAGAATTTGTATGGTAAATTTGATAAGCGTATTAATAACTACAAGTCTGTATAAATGCGAAACAAACTTTGCTTTAATAAAATCGTGCAATACAACTAAATTTTTGAATGTTCTCAGAATTCGACGAAACTTGACCCAAACGTTGGTCTAGACCCAAGAGTTTGTGTGGTAAATTTGCTAAGCGTAATAATAACTACAGGTTTGTATAAATGGGAATCAAACATTGCTTTAATAAAATCGAGCAAAATAGCTAAATTTTGAACGTTCACAAAATTCGATAAAACTTGACCCAAACGTTGGTATACACCCAAGAATTTGTGTGGTAAATTTGCTAAGCGTAATAATAACTACAAATTTGTATAACTGGTAAACAAACTTTGCTTTAACTACAAACTTGACCCAAATGTTTGTCTAGACCCAAGAATTTGTGTGTTAAAATTTGCTAAGCGTAATAATAACTATAAGTTTGTATAAATGGTAACTAAAACTTTGCTTTCATAAAACCGTGCAAAACAGCTAAATTTTGAATGTTCTTAGAATTCGACGAAATTTACCCAAACGTTGGTATAGTCCCAAGAACTTGTATGTTAAATTTGATAAGCGTATTAATAACTACAAGTCTGTATAAATGCGAAACAAACTTTGCTTTAATAAAACCGTGCAATACAACTAAATTTTTGAACGTTCTCTAAATTAGATGAAACTTGATCCAAACGTTGGTCTAGACCCAAGAGTTTGTGTTGTAAATTTGCTAAGCGTAATAATAACTACAAGTTTGTACAAAAGGAAAAGAAACTTGCTTTAACAAAACCGTGGAAAACAATTAAATTTTGAACGTTCGCAGAATTCGACGAAATTTACTCAAACGTTGGTATAGTCCCAAGAATTTGTATGGTAAATTTGATAAGCGTATTAATAACTACAAGTCTATATAAATGCGAAACAAACTTTGCTTTAATAAAATCGTGCAATACAACTAAATTTTTGAATGTTCTCAGAATTCGACGAAACTTGACCCAAACGTTGGTCTAGACCCAAGAGTTTGTGTGGTAAATTTGCTAAGCGTAATAATAACTACAGGTTTGTATAAATGGGAATCAAACATTGCTTTAATAAAATCGAGCAAAACAGCTAAATTTTGAACGTTCACAAAATTCGATAAAACTTGACCCAAACGTTGGTATACACCCAAGAATTTGTGTGGTAAATTTGCTAAGCGTAATAATAACTACAAGTTTGTATAACTGGTAAACAAACTTTGCTTTAACTACAAACTTGACCCAAATGTTCGTCTAGACCCAAGAATTTGTGTGGTAAAATTTGCTAAGCGTAATAATAACTACAAGTTTGTATAAATGGTAACTAAAAAACTTTGCTTTCATAAAACCGTGCAAAACAGCTAAATTTTGAATGTTCTTAGAATTCGACGAAATTTACCCAAACGTTGGTATAGTCCCAAGAACTTGTATGATAAATTTGATAAGCGTATTAATAACTACAAGTCTGTATAAATGCGAAACAAACTTTGCTTTAATAAAACCGTGCAATACAACTAAATTTTTGAACGTTCTCCAAATTCGACGAAACTTGATCCAAACGTTGGTTTAGACCCAAGAGTTTGTGTGGTAAATTTGCTAAGCGTAATAATAACTACAGGTTTGTATAAATGGGAATCAAACATTGCTTTAATAAAATCGAGCAAAACAGCTAAATTTTGAACGTTCACAAAATTCGATAAAACTTGACCCAAACGTTGGTATACACCCAAGAATTTGTGTGGTAAATTTGCTAAGCGTAATAATAACGACAAGTTTGTATAACTGGTAAACAAACTTTGCTTTAACTACAAACTTGACCCAAATGTTCGTCTAGACCCAAGAATTTGTGTGGTAAAATTTGCTAAGCGTAATAATAACTACAAGTTTGTATAAATGGTAACTAAAAAACTTTGCTTTCATAAAACCGTGCAAAACAGCTAAATTTTGAATGTTCTTAGAATTCGACGAAATTTACCCAAACGTTGGTATAGTCCCAAGAACTTGTATGATAAATTTGATAAGCGTATTAATAACTACAAGTCTGTATAAATGCGAAACAAACTTTGCTTTAATAAAACCGTGCAATACAACTAAATTTTTTAACGTTCTCCAAATTCGACGAAACTTGATCCAAACGTTGGTCTAGACCCAAGAGTTTGTGTGGTAAATTTGCTAAGCGTAATAATAACTACAGGTTTGTATAAATGGGAATCAAACATTGCCTTAATAAAATCGAGCAAAACAGCTAAATTTTGAACGTTCACAAAATTCGATAAAACTTGACCCAAACGTTGGTATACACCCAAGAATTTGTGTGGTAAATTTGCTAAGCGTAATAATAACTACAAGTTTGTATAACTGGTAAACAAACTTTGCTTTAACTACAAACTTGACCCAAATGTTCGTCTAGACCCAAGAATTTGTGTGGTAAAATTTGCTAAGCGTAATAATAACTACAAGTTTGTATAAATGGTAAACAAACTTTGCTTTCATAAAACCGTGCAAAACAGCTAAATTTTGAATGTTCTTAGAATTCGACGAAATTTACCCAAACGTTGGTATAGTCCCAAAAATTTGTATGGTAAATTTGATAAACGTATTAATAACTACAAGTCTGTATAAATGCGAAACAAACATTGCTTTAATAAAACCGTGCAATACAACTAAATTTTTGAACGTTCTCTGAATTCGACGAAATTTGATCCAAACGTTGGTCTAGACCCAAGAGTTTGTGTGGTAAATTTGCTAAGCGTAATAATAACTACAAGTTTGTACAAAAGGAAAAGAAACTTGCTTTAACAAAACCGTGGAGAACAACTAAATTTTGAACGTTCGCAGAACTCGACGAAATTTACTCAAACGTTGGTATAGTCCCAAGAATTCGTATGCTAAATTTGCTAAGCGTATTAATAACTACAAGTCTGTATAAATGCGAAACAAACTTTGCTTTAATAAAATCGTGCAATACAACTAAATTTTTGAATGTTCTCAGAATTCGACGAAACTTGACCCAAACGTTGGTCTAGACCCAAGAGTTTGTGTGGTAAATTTGCTAAGCGTAATAATAATTACAAGTTTGTACAAAAGGGAAAGAAACTTGATTTAACAAAACCGTGGAAAACAACTAAATTTTGAACGTTCGCAGAATTCGACGAAATTTACTCAAACGTTGGTATAGTCCCAAGAATTTGTATGCTAAATTTGATAAGCGTATTATTAACTACAAGTCTGTATAAATGCGAAACAAACTTTGCTTTAATAAAATCGTGCAATACAACTAAATTTTTGAATGTTCTCAGAATTCGACGAAACTTGACCCAAACGTTGGTCTAGACCCAAGAGTTTGTGTGGTAAATTTGCTAAGCGTAATAATAACTACAGGTTTGTATAAATGGGAATCAAACATTGCTTTAATCGAGCAAAACAGTTAAATTTTGAACGTTCACAAAATTCGATAAAACTTGACCCAAACGTTGGTATAGACCCAAGAATTTGTGTGGTAAATTTGCTAAGCGTAATAATAACTACAAGTTTGTATAATTGGTAAACAAACTTTGCTTTAACTACAAACTTGACCCAAATGTTCGTCTAGACCCAAGAATTTGTGTGGTAAAATTTGCTAAGCGTAATAATAACTACAAGTTTGTATAAATGGTAACTAAAACTTTGCTTTCATAAAACCGTGCAAAACAGCTAAATTTTGAATGTTCTTAGAATTCGACGAAATTTACCCAAACGTTGGTATAGTCCCAAGAAGTTGTATGGTAAATTTGATAAGCGTATTAATAACTACAAGTCTGTATAAATGCGAAACAAACTTTGCTTTAATAAAACCGTGCAATACAACTAAATTTTTGAACGTTCTCTGAATTCGACGAAACTTGATCCAAACGTTGGTCTAGACCCAAGAGTTTGTGTGGTAAATTTGCTAAGCGTAATAATAACTACCAGTTTGTACAAAAGGGAAAGAAACTTGCTTTAACAAAACCGTGGAAAACAACTAAATTTTGAACGTTCGCAGAATTCGACGAAATTTACTCAAACGTTGGTATAGTCCCAAGAATTTGTATGTAAATTTGATAAGCGTATTAATAACTACAAGTCTATATAAATGCGAAACAAACTTTGTTTTAATAAAATCGTGCAATACAACTAAATTTTTGAATGTTCTCAGAATTCGACGAAACTTGACCCAAACGTTGGTCTAGACCCAAGAGTTTGTGTGGTAAATTTGCTAAGCGTAAATAATAACTACAGGTTTGTATAAATGGGAATCAAACATTGCTTTAATAAAATCGAGCAAAACAGCTAAATTTTGAACGTTCACAAAATTCGATAAAACTTGACCCAAACGTTGGTATAGACCCAAGAATTTGTGTGGTAAATTTGCTAAGCGTAATAATAACTACAAGTTTGTATAACTGGTAAACAAACTTTGCTTTAACTACAAACTTGACCCAAATGTTCGTCTAGACCCAAGAATTTGTGTGGTAAAATTTGCTAAGCGTAATAATAACTACAAGTTTGTATAAATGGTAACTAAAACTTTGCTTTCATAAAATCGTGCAAAACAGCTAAATTTTGAATGTTCTTAGAATTCGACGAAATTTACCCAAACGTTGGTATAGTCCCAAGAACTTGTATGGTAAATTTGATAAGCGTATTAATAACTACAAGTCTGTATAAATGCGAAACAAACTTTGCTTTAATAAAACCGTGCAATACAACTAAATTTTTGAACGTTCTCTAAATTCGACGAAACTTGATCCAAACGTTGGTCTAGACCCAAGAGTTTGTGTGGTAAATTTGCTAAGCGTAATAATAACTACAAGTTTGTACAAAAGGGAAAGAAACTTGCTTTAACAAAACTGTGGAAAACAACTAAATTTTGAACGTTCGCAGAATTCGACGAAATTTACTCAAACGTTGGTATAGTCCCAAGAATTTGTATGGTAAATTTGATAAGCGTATTAATAACTACAAGTCTGTATAAATGCGAAACAAACTTTGCTTTAATAAAATCGTGCAATACAACTAAATTTTTGAATGTTCTCAGAATTCGACGAAACTTGAGCCAAACGTTGGTCTAGACCCAAGAGTTTGTGTGGTAAATTTGCTAAGCGTAATAATAACTACAGGTTTGTATAAATGGGAATCAAACATTGCTTTAATAAAATCGAGCAAAACAGCTAAATTTTGAACGTTCACAAAATTCGATAAAACTTGACCCAAACGTTGGTATACACCCAAGAATTTGTGTGGTAAATTTGCTAAGCGTAATAATAACTACAAGTTTGTATAACTGGTAAACAAACTTTGCTTTAACTACAAACTTGACCCAAATGTTCGTCTAGACCCAAGAATTTGTGTGGTAAAATTTGCTAAGCGTAATAATAACTACAAGTTTGTATAAATGGTAAACAAATTTTGCTTTAATAAAACCGTGCAAAACAGCTAAATTTTGAAAGATCTCAAAATTCGACGAAACTTGACCAAACGTTGGTCTAGGCCCAAGAATTTGTGTGCCAAATTTCATAAGCATAATAATAACTACAAGTTTGTAAAAAAGAGAAAGAAACTTGCTTTAACAAAACCGGGGAAAACAACTAAATTTTGAACGTTCGCAGAATTCGACGAAATTTACCCAAATGTTGGTATAGACCCAAGAATTTGTGTGGTAAAATTTGCTAAGCGTAATAATAACTACAAGTTTGTATAAATGGTAAACAAACTTTGCTTTCATAAAACCGTGCAAAACAGCTAAATTTTTGATGTTCTTAGTATTCGACGAAATTTACCCAAACGTTGGTATAGTCCCAAGAATTTGTATGGTAAATTTGATAAGCGTATTAATAACTACAAGTCTGTATAAATGCGAAACAAACTTTGCTTTAATAAAACCGTGCAATACAACTAAATTTTTGAACGTTCTCTGAATTCGACGAAACTTGATCCAAACGTTGGTCTAGACCCAAGAGTTTGTGTGGTAAATTTGCTAAGCGTAATAATAACTACAAGTTTGTACAAAAGGGAAAGAAACTTGCTTTAACAAAACCGTGGAAAACAACTAAATTTTGAACGTTCGCAGAATTCGACGAAATTTACTCAAACGTTGGTATTGTCCCAAGAATTTGTATGGTAAATTTGATAAGCGTATTAATAACTACAAGTCTGTATAAATGCAAAACAAACTTTGCTTTAATAAAATCGTGCAATACAACTAAATTTTTGAATGTTCTCAGAATTCGACGAAACTTGACCCAAACGTTGGTCTAGACCCAAGAGTTTGTGTGGTAAATTTGCTAAACGTAATAATAACTACAAGTTTGTACAAATGGTAAACAAACATTGCTTTAATAAAACCGTGCAAAACAGCTAAATTTTAAACGTTCTCAGAATTCGACGAAACTTGATCGAAACATTGGTCTAGGCGCAGGAATTTATGTGCCAAATTTGCTAAGCGTAATAATAACTACAAGTTTGTATAAAAGGGAAACAAACTTGCTTTAACCAAACCGTGCAAAATAGCTACATATTTTAATGTTATTAGAATTCGACGAAATTGACCCAAATGTTGGTATAGGCATAAGAATTCGTAAGGTAAATTTGCTAAGCGTAATAATAACTACAAGTTTGTATAAATGCGAAACAAACTTTGCTTTAATAAAACCGTGCAATACAACTAAATTTTTTAACGTTCTCAGAATTCGACGAAACTTGACCCAAACGTTGGTCTAGACCCAAGAGTTTGTGTGGTAAATTTGCTAAGCGTAATAATAACTACAGGTTTGTATAAATGGGAATCAAACATTGCTTTAATAAAATCGAGCAAAACAGCTAAATTTTGAACGTTCACAAAATTCGATAAAACTTGACCCAAACATTGGTATAGACCCAAGAATTTGTGTGGTAAATTTGCTAAGCGTAATAATAACTACAAGTTTGTATTACTGGTAAACAAACTTTGCTTTAACTACAAACTTGACCCAAATGTTCGTCTAGACCCAAGAATTTGTGTGGTAAAATTTGCTTAGCGTAATAATAACTACAAATTTGTATAAATGGTAAACAAACATTGCTTTAATAAAATCGTGTAAAACAGTTAAATTTTGAAAGATCTCAAAATTCGACGAAACTTGACCAAACGTTGGTCTAGGCCCAAGAATTTGTGTGCCAAATTTCCTAAGCATAATAATAACTACAAGTTTGTATAAAAGGGAAAGAAACTTGCTTTAACAAAACCGGGAAAAACAACTAAATTTTGAACGTTCCCAGAATTCGACGAAATTTACCCAAATGTTGGTGTGTGGTAAAATTTGCTAAGCGTGATAATAACAACAAGTTTGTATAAATGGTAAACAAACTTTGCTTTCATAAAACCGCGCAAAACAGCTAAATTTTGAATGTTCTTAGAATTCGACGAAATTTACCCAAACGTTGGTATAGTCCCAACAATTTGTATGGTAAATTTGATAAGCTTATTAATAACTACAAGTCTGTATAAATGTGAAACAAACTTTGCTTTAATAAAACCGTGCAATACAACTAAATTTTTGAACGTTCTCAAAATTCGACGAAACTTGACCGAAACGTTGGTCTAGACCCAAGAGTTTTTGTGGTAAATTTGCTAAGCGTAATAATAACTACAGGTTTGTTTAAATGGTAAACAAGCATTGCTTTAATAAAATCGTGCAAAACAGCTAAGTTTTGAAAGATCTCAAAATTCGACGAAACTTGACCAAAACGTTGGTCTAGGCCCAAGAATTTGTGTGCCAAATTTCCTAAGCATAATAATAATTACAAGTTTGTATAAAAGGGAAACAAACTTGCTTTAACAAAACCGGGAAAAATAACTAAATTTTGAACGTTCGCAGAATTCGACGAAATTTACCCAAATGTTGGTGTGTGGTAAAATTTACTAAGCGTAATAATAACAACAAATTTGTATAAATGGTAAACAAACTTTGCTTTCAAAAAACCGTGCAAAACAGCTAAATTTTGAATGTCCTTAGAATTCGACGAAATTTACCCAAACGTTGTTATAGTCCCAACAATTTGTATGGTAAATTTGATAAGCGTAATAATAACTACAAGTTTGTATAAATGTGAAACAAACTTTGCTTTAATAAAACCGTGCAATACAACTAAATTTTTGAACGTTCTCAGAATTCGACGAAACTTGACCCAAACGTTGGTCTAGACCCAAGAGTTTGTGTGGTAAATTTGCTAAGCGTAATAATAACTACAAGTTTGTACTAAAGGGAAAGAAACTTGCTTTAACCAAACCGTGGAAAACAACAAAATTTTGAACGTTCGCAGAATTCGAGGAAATTTACTCAAACGTTGGTATAGTCCCAAGAATTTGTATGGTAAATTTGATAAGCGTATTAATAACTACAAGTCTGTATAAATGCGAAACAAACTTTGCTTTAATAAAACCGTGCAATACAACTAAATTTTTTAACGTTCTCAGAATTCGACGAAACTTGACCGAAACGTTGGTCTAGACCCAAGAGTTTGTGTGGTAAATTTGCTAAGCGTAATAATAACTACAGGTTTGTATAAATGGGAATCAAACATTGCTTTAATAAAATCGAGCAAAACAGCTAAATTTTGAACATTCACAAAATTCGATAAAACTTGACCCAAACGTTGGTATAGACCCAAGAATTTGTGTGGTAAATTTGCTAAGCGTAATAATAACTACAAGTTTGTATAACTGGTAAACAAACTTTGCTTTAACTACAAACTTGACCCAAATGTTCATCTAGACCCAAGAATTTGTGTGGTAAAATTTGCTAAGCGTAATAATAACTACAAATTTGTATAAATGGTAAACAAACTTTGCTTTAATAAAATCGTGCAAAACAGCTAAATTTTGAAAGATCTCAAAATTCGACGAAACTTGACCAAACGTTGGTCTAGGCCCAAGAATTTGTGTGCCAAATTTCATAAGCATAATAATAACTACAAGTTTGTAAAAAAGGGAAAGAAACTTGCTTTAACAAAACCGTGTAAAACAACTAAATTTTGAACGTTCGCAGAATTCGACGAAATTTACTCAAACGTTGGTATTGTCCCAAGAATTTGTATGGTAAATTTGATAAGCGTATTAATAACTACAAGTCTGTATAAATGCAAAACAAACTTTGCTTTAATAAAATCGTGCAATACAACTAAATTTTTGAATGTTCTCAGAATTCGACGAAACTTGACCCAAACGTTGGTCTAGACCCAAGAGTTTGTGTGGTAAATTTGCTAAACGTAATAATAACTACAAGTTTGTACAAATGGTAAACAAACATTGCTTTAATAAAACCGTGCAAAACAGCTAAATTTTAAACGTTCTCAGAATTCGACGAAACTTGATCGAAACATTGGTCTAGGCGCAGGAATTTATGTGCCAAATTTGCTAAGCGTAATAATAACTACAAGTTTATATAAAAGGGAAACAAACTTGCTTTAACCAAACCGTGCAAAATAGCTACATATTTTAATGTTATTAGAATTCGACGAAATTGACCCAAATGTTGGTATAGGCATAAGAATTCGTAAGGTAAATTTGCTAAGCGTAATAATAACTACAAGTTTGTATAAATGCGAAACAAACTTTGCTTTAATAAAACCGTGCAATACAACTAAATTTTTTAACGTTCTCAGAATTCGACGAAACTTGACCCAAACGTTGGTCTAGACCCAAGAGTTTGTGTGGTAAATTTGCTAAGCGTAATAATAACTACAGGTTTGTATAAATGGGAATCAAACATTGCTTTAATAAAATCGAGCAAAACAGCTAAATTTTGAACGTTCACAAAATTCGATAAAACTTGACCCAAACATTGGTATAGACCCAAGAATTTGTGTGGTAAATTTGCTAAGCGTAATAATAACTACAAGTTTGTATTACTGGTAAACAAACTTTGCTTTAACTACAAACTTGACCCAAATGTTCGTCTAGACCCAAGAATTTGTGTGGTAAAATTTGCTAAGCGTAATAATAACTACAAATTTGTATAAATGGTAAACAAACATTGCTTTAATAAAATCGTGTAAAACAGTTAAATTTTGAAAGATCTCAAAATTCGACGAAACTTGACCAAACGTTGGTCTAGGCCCAAGAATTTGTGTGCCAAATTTCCTAAGCATAATAATAACTACAAGTTTGTATAAAAGGGAAAGAAACTTGCTTTAACAAAACCGGGAAAAACAACTAAATTTTGACCGTTCCCAGAATTCGACGAAATTTACCCAAATGTTGGTGTGTGGTAAAATTTGCTAAGCGTGATAATAACAACAAGTTTGTATAAATGGTAAACAAACTTTGCTTTCATAAAACCGCGCAAAACAGCTAAATTTTGAATGTTCTTAGAATTCGACGAAATTTACCCAAACGTTGGTATAGTCCCAACAATTTGTATGGTAAATTTGATAAGCTTATTAATAACTACAAGTCTGTATAAATGTGAAACAAACTTTGCTTTAATAAAACCGTGCAATACAACTAAATTTTTGAACGTTCTCAAAATTCGACGAAACTTGACCGAAACGTTGGTCTAGACCCAAGAGTTTTTGTGGTAAATTTGCTAAGCGTAATAATAACTACAGGTTTGTATAAATGGTAAACAAGCATTGCTTTAATAAAATCGTGCAAAACAGCTAAGTTTTGAAAGATCTCAAAATTCGACGAAACTTGACCAAAACGTTGGTCTAGGCCCAAGAATTTGTGTGCCAAATTTCCTAAGCATAATAATAATTACAAGTTTGTATAAAAGGGAAACAAACTTGCTTTAACAAAACCGGGAAAAATAACTAAATTTTGAACGTTCGCAGAATTCGACGAAATTTACCCAAATGTTGGTGTGTGGTAAAATTTACTAAGCGTAATAATAACAACAAATTTGTATAAATGGTAAACAAACTTTGCTTTCAAAAAACCGTGCAAAACAGCTAAATTTTGAATGTCCTTAGAATTCGACGAAATTTTCCCAAACGTTGTTATAGTCCCAACAATTTGTATGGTAAATTTGATAAGCGTAATAATAACTACAAGTCTGTATAAATGTGAAACAAATTTTCCTTTAATAAAACCGTGCAATACAACTAAATTTTTGAACGTTCTCAGAATTCGACGAAACTTGACCCAAACGTTGGTCTAGACCCAAGAGTTTGTGTGGTAATTTGCTAAGCGTAATAATAACTACAAGTTTGTACTAAAGGGAAAGAAACTTGCTTTAACCAAACCGTGGAAAACAACAAAATTTTGAACGTTCGCAGAATTCGAGGAAATTTACTCAAACGTTGGTATAGTCCCAAGAATTTGTATGGTAAATTTGATAAGCGTATTAATAACTACAAGTCTGTATAAATGCGAAACAAACTTTGCTTTAATAAAACCGTGCAATACAACTAAATTTTTTAACGTTCTCAGAATTCGACGAAACTTGACCGAAACGTTGGTCTAGACCCAAGAGTTTGTGTGGTAAATTTGCTAAGCGTAATAATAACTACAGGTTTGTATAAATGGGAATCAAACATTGCTTTAATAAAATTGAGCAAAACAGCTAAATTTTGAACATTCACAAAATTCGATAAAACTTGACCCAAACGTTGGTATAGACCCAAGAATTTGTGTGGTAAATTTGCTAAGCGTAATAATAACTACAAGTTTGTATAACTGGTAAACAAACTTTGCTTTAACTACAAACTTGACCCAAATGTTCATCTAGACCCAAGAATTTGTGTGGTAAAATTTGCTAAGCGTAATAATAACTACAAATTTGTAAAAATGGTAAACAAACTTTGCTTTAATAAAATCGTGCAAAACAGCTAAATTTTGAAAGATCTCAAAATTCGACGAAACTTGACCAAACGTTGGTCTAGGCCCAAGAATTTGTGTGCCAAATTTCATAAGCATAATAATAACTACAAGTTTGTAAAAAAGGGAAAGAAACTTGCTTTAACAAAACCGTGTAAAACAACTAAATTTTGAACGTTCGCAGAATTCGACGAAATTTACTCAAACGTTGGTATTGTCCCAAGAATTTGTATGGTAAATTTGATAAGCGTATTAATAACTACAAGTCTGTATAAATGTGAAACAAACTTTTCTTTAATAAAACCGTGCAATACAACTAAATTTTTGAACGTTCTCTGAATTCGACGAAACTTGATCCAAACGTTGGTCTAGACCCAAGAGTTTGTGTGGTAAATTTGCTAAGCGTAATAATAACTACAAGTTTGTACAAAAGGAAAAGAAACTTGCTTTAACAAAACCGTGGAAAACAACTAAATTTTGAACGTTCGCAGAATTCGACGAAATTTACTCAAACGTTGGTATAGTCCCAAGAATTTGTATGGTAAATTTGATAAGCGTATTAATAACTACAAGTCTGTATAAATGCGAAACAAACTTTGCTTTAATAAAATCGTGCAATACAACTAAATTTTTGAATGTTCTCAGAATTCGACGAAACTTGACCCAAACGTTGGTCTAGACCCAAGAGTTTGTGTGGTAAATTTGCTAAGCGTAATAATAACTACAAGTTTGTACAAAAGGGAAAGAAACTTGCTTTAACAAAACCGTGGAAAACAACTAAATTTTGAACGTTCGCAGAATTCGACGAAATTTACTCAAACGTTGGTATAGTCCCAAGAATTTGTATGCTAAATTTGATAAGCGTATTAATAACTACAAGTCTGTATAAATGCGAAACAAACTTTGCTTTAATAAAATCGTGCAATACAACTAAATTTTTGAATGTTCTCAGAATTCGACGAAACTTGACCCAAACGTTGGTCTAGACCCAAGAGTTTGTGTGGTAAATTTGCTAAGCGTAATAATAACTACAGGTTTGTATAAATGGGAATCAAACATTGCTTTAATCGAGCAAAACAGTTAAATTTTGAACGTTCACAAAATTCGATAAAACTTGACCCAAACGTTGGTATAGACCCAAGAATTTGTGTGGTAAATTTGCTAAGCGTAATAATAACTACAAGTTTGTATAACTGGTAAACAAACTTTGCTTTAACTACAAACTTGACCCAAATGTTCGTCTAGACCCAAGAATTTGTGTGGTAAAATTTGCTAAGCGTAATAATAACTACAAGTTTGTATAAATGGTAACTAAAACTTTGCTTTCATAAAACCGTGCAAAACAGCTAAATTTTGAATGTTCTTAGAATTCGACGAAATTTACCCAAACGTTGGTATAGTCCCAAGAAGTTGTATGGTAAATTTGATAAGCGTATTAATAACTACAAGTCTGTATAAATGCGAAACAAACTTTGCTTTAATAAAACCGTGCAATACAACTAAATTTTTGAACGTTCTCTGAATTCGACGAAACTTGATCCAAACGTTGGTCTAGACCCAAGAATTTGTGTGGTAAATTTGCTAAGCGTAATAATAACTACAAGTTTGTACAAAAGGGAAAGAAACTTGCTTTAACAAAACCGTGGAAAACAACTAAATTTTGAACGTTCGCAGAATTCGACGAAATTTACTCAAACGTTGGTATAGTCCCAAGAATTTGTATTTAAATTTGATAAGCGTATTAATAACTACAAGTCTATATAAATGCGAAACAAACTTTGTTTTAATAAAATCGTGCAATACAACTAAATTTTTGAATGTTCTCTGAATTCGACGAAACTTGACCCAAACGTTGGTCTAGACCCAAGAGTTTGTGTGGTAAATTTGCTAAGCGTAAATAATAACTACAGGTTTGTATAAATGGGAATCAAACATTGCTTTAATAAAATCGAGCAAAACAGCTAAATTTTGAACGTTCACAAAATTCGATAAAACTTGACCCAAACGTTGGTATAGACCCAAGAATTTGTGTGGTAAATTTGCTAAGCGTAATAATAACTACAAGTTTGTATAACTGGTAAACAAACTTTGCTTTAACTATAAACTTGACCCAAATGTTCGTCTAGACCCAAGAATTTGTGTGGTAAAATTTGCTAAGCGTAATAATAACTACAAGTTTGTATAAATGGTAAACAAACTTTGCTTTATTAAAATCGTGCAAAACAGCTAAATTTTGAAAGATCTCAAAATTCGACGAAATTTGACCAAACGTTGGTCTAGGCCCAAGAATTTGTGTGCCAAATTTCATAAGCATAATAATAACTACAAGTTTGTATAAAAGGGAAAGAAACTTGCTTTAACAAAACCGGGGAAAACAACTAAATTTTGAACGTTCGCAGAATTCGACGAAATTTACCCAAACGTTGGTATAGACCCAAGAATTTGTGTGGTAAAATTTGCTAAGCGTAATAATAACTACAAGTTTGTATAAATGGTATACAAACTTTGCTATCATAAAACCGTGCAAAACAGCTAAATTTTGAACGTTCGCAGAATTCGACGAAATTTACTCAAACGTTGGTATAGTCCCAAGAATTTGTATGGTAAATTTGATAAGCGTATTAATAACTACAAGTCTGTATAAATGCGAAACAAACTTTGCTTTAATAAACCGTGCAATACAACTAAATTTTTGAACGTTCTCAGAATTCGACGAAACTTGACCCAAACGTTGGTCTAGACCCAAGAGTTTGTGTGGTAAATTTGCTAAGCGTAATAATAACTACAAGTTTGTACTAAAGGGAAAGAAACTTGCTTTAACAAAACCGTGAAAAACAACAAAATTTTGAACGTTCGCAGAATTCGAGGAAATTTACTCAAACGTTTGTATAGTCCCAAGAATTTGTATGGTAAATTTGATAAGCGTATTAATAACTACAAGTCTGTATAAATGCGAAACAAACTTAGCTTTAATAAAATCGTGCAATACAACTAAATTTTTGAATGTTCTCAGAATTCGACGAAACTTGACCCAAACGTTGCTCTAGACCCAAGAGTTTGTGTGGTAAATTTGCTAAGCGTAATAATAACTACAGGTTTGTATAAATGGGAATCAAACATTGCTTTAATAAAATCGAGCAAAACAGCTAAATTTTGAACGTTCACAAAATTCGGTAAAACTTGACCCAAACGTTGGTATAGACCCAAGAATTTCTGTGGTAAATTTGCTAAGCGTAATAATAACTACAAGTTTGTATAACTGGTAAACAAACTTTGCTTTAACTACAAACTTGACCCAAATGTTCGTCTAGACCCAAGAATTTGTGTGGTAAAATTTGCTAAGCGTAATAATAACTACAAGTTTGTATAAATGGTAACTAAAACTTTGCTTTCATAAAATCGTGCAAAACAGCTAAATTTTGAATGTTCTTAGAATTCGACGAAATTTACCCAAACGTTGGTATAGTCCCAAGAACTTGTATGGTAAATTTGATAAGCGTATTAATAACTACAAGTCTGTATAAATGCGAAACGAACTTTGCTTTAATAAAACCGTGCAATACAACTAAATTTTTGAACATTCTCTAAATTCGACGAAACTTGATCCAAACGTTGGTCTAGACCCAAGAGTTTGTGTGGTAAATTTGGTAAGCGTAATAATAACTACAAGTTTGTACAAAAGGGAAAGAAACTTGCTTTAACAAAACCGTGGAAAACAACTAAATTTTGAACGTTCGCAGAATTCGACGAAATTTACTCAAACGTTGGTATAGTCCCAAGAATTTGTATGGTAAATTTGATAAGCGTATTAATAACTACAAGTCTGTATAAATGCGAAACAAACTTTGCTTTAATAAAATCGTGCAATACAACTAAATTTTTGAATGTTCTCAGAATTCGACGAAACTTGACCCAAACGTTGGTCTAGACCCAAGAGTTTGTGTGGTAAATTTGCTAAGCGTAATAATAACTACACGTTTGTATAAATGGGAATCAAACATTGCTTTAATAAAATCGAGCAAAACAGCTAAATTTTGAACGTTAACAAAATTCGATAAAACTTGGCCCAAACGTTGGTATAGACCCAAGAATTTGTGTGGTAAATTTGCTAAGCGTAATAATAACTACAAGTTTGTATAACTGGTAAACAAACTTTGCTTTAACTACAAACTTGACCCAAATGTTCGTCTAGACCCAAGAATTTGTGTGGTAAAATTTGCTAAGCGTAATAATAACTACAAGTTTGTATAAATGGTAAACAAATTTTGCTTTAATAAAATCGTGCAAAACAGCTAAATTTTGAAAGATCTCAAAATTCGACGAAACTTGACCAAACGGTGGTCTAGGCCCAAGAATTTGTGTGCCAAATTTCATAAGCATAATAATAACTACAAGTTTGTAAAAAAGGGAAAGAAACTTGCTTTAACAAAACCGTGGAAAACAACTAAATTTTGAACGTTCGCAGAATTCGACGAAATTTACTCAAACGTTGGTATAGTCCCAAGAATTTGTATGGTAAATTTGATAAGCGTATTAATAACTACAAGTCTGTATAAATGCGAAACAAACTTTGCTTTAATAAAATCGTGCAATACAACTAAATTTTTAAATGTTTTCAGAATTCGACGAAACTTGACCCAAACGTTGGTCTAGACCCAAGAGTTTGTGTGGTAAATTTGCTAAACGTAATAATAACTACAAGTTTGTACAAATGGTAAACAAACATTGCTTTAATAAAACCGTGCAAAACAGCTAAATTTTAAACGTTCTCAGAATTCGACGAAACTTGATCGAAACATTGGTCTAGGCGCAGGAATTTATGTGCCAAATTTGCTAAGCGTAATAATAACTACAAGTTTGTATAAAAGGGAAACAAACTTGCTTTAACCAAACCGTGCAAAACAGCTACATTTTTTAACGTTCTTAGAATTCGACGAAATTGACCCAAATGTTGGTATAGGCATAAGAATTCGTAAGGTAAATTTGCTAAGCGTAATAATAACTACAAGTTTGTATAAATGCGAAACAAACTTTGCTTTAATAAAACCGTGCAATACAACTAAATTTTTTAACGTTCTCAGAATTCGACGAAACTTGACCCAAACGTTGGTCTAGACCCAAGAGTTTGTGTGGTAAATTTGCTAAGCGTAATAATAACTACAGGTTTGTATAAATGGGAATCAAACATTACTTTAATAAAATCGAGCAAAACAGCTAAATTTTGAACGTTCACAAAATTCGATAAAACTTGACCCAAACATTGGTATAGACCCAAGTATTTGTGTGGTAAATTTGCTAAGCGTAATAATAACTACAAGTTTGTATTATTGGTAAACAAACTTTGCTTTAACTACAAACTTGACCCAAATGTTCGTCTAGACCCAAGAATTTGTGTGGTAAAATTTGCTAAGCGTAATAATAACTACAAGTTTGTATAAATGGTAAACAAACATTGCTTTAATAAAATCGTGCAAAACAGCTAAATTTTGAAAGATCTCAAAATTCGACGAAACTTGACCAAACGTTGGTCTAGGCCCAAGAATTTGTGTGCCAAATTTCCTAAGCATAATAATAACTACAAGTTTGTATAAAAGGGAAAGAAACTTGCTTTAACAAAACTGGGAAAAACAACTAAATTTTGAACGTTCGCAGAATTCGACGAAATTTACCCAAATGTTGGTGTGTGGTAAAATTTGCTAAGCGTAATAATAACAACAAGTTTGCATAAATGGTAAACAAACTTTGCTTTCATAAAACCGTGCAAAACAGCTAAATTTTGAATGTCCTTAGAATTCGACGAAATTTACCCAAACGTTGGTATAGTCCCAACAATTTGTATGGTAAATTTGATAAGCGTATTAATAACTACAAGTCTGTATAAATGTGAAACAAACTTTGCTTTAATAAAACCGTGCAATACAACTAAATTTTTGAACTTTCTCAAAATTCGACGAAACTTGACCCAAACGTTGGTCTAGACCCAAGAGTTTGTGTGGTAAATTTGCTAAGCGTAATAATAACTACAAGTTTGTACAAAAGAAAAAGAAACTTGCTTTAACAAAACCGTGGAAAACAACTAAATTTTGAACGTTCGCAGAATTCGAGGAAATTTACTCAAACGTTGGTATAGTCCCAAGAATTTGTATGGTAAATTTGATAAGCGTATTAATAACTACAAGTCTGTATAAATGTGAAACAAACTTTGCTTTAATAAACCGTGCAATACAACTAAATTTTTGAACGTTCTCAGAATTCGACGGAACTTGACCGAAACGTTGGTCTAGACCCAAGAGTTTTTGTGGAAAATTTGCTAAGCGTAATAATAACTACAGGTTTGTATAAATGGGAATCAAACATTGCTTTAATAAAATCGAGCAAAACCGCTAAATTTTGAACATTCACAAAATTCGATAAAACTTGACCCAAACGTTGGTATAGACCCAAGAATTTGTGTGGTAAATTTGCTAAGCGTAATAATAACTACAAGTTTGTATAACTGGTAAACAAACTTTGCTTTAACTACAAACTTGACCCAAATGTTCATCTAGACCCAAGAATTTGTGTGGTAAAATTTGCTAAGCGTAATAATAACTACAAGTTTGTATAAATGGTAAACAAACTTTGCTTTAATAAAATCGTGCAAAACAGCTAAATTTTGAAAGATCTCAAAATTCGACGAAACTTGACCAAACGGTGGTCTAGGCCCAAGAATTTGTGTGCCAAATTTCATAAGCATAATAATAACTACAAGTTTGTAAAAAAGGGAAAGAAACTTGCTTTAACAAAACCGTGGAAAACAACTAAATTTTGAACGTTCGCAGAATTCGACGAAATTTACTCAAACGTTGGTATAGTCCCAAGAATTTGTATGGTAAATTTGATAAGCGTATTAATAACTACAAGTCTGTATAAATGCGAAACAAACTTTGCTTTAATAAAATCGTGCAATACAACTAAATTTTTTAATGTTTTCAGAATTCGACGAAACTTGACCCAAACGTTGGTCTAGACCCAAGAGTTTGTGTGGTAAATTTGCTAAACGTAATAATAACTACAAGTTTGTACAAATGGTAAACAAACATTGCTTTAATAAAACCGTGCAAAACAGCTAAATTTTAAACGTTCTCAGAATTCGACGAAACTTGATCGAAACATTGGTCTAGGCGCAGGAATTTATGTGCCAAATTTGCTAAGCGTAATAATAACTACAAGTTTGTATAAAAGGGAAACAAACTTGCTTTAACCAAACCGTGCAAAACAGCTACATTTTTTAACGTTCTTAGAATTCGACGAAATTGACCCAAATGTTGGTATAGGCATAAGAATTCGTAAGGTAAATTTGCTAAGCGTAATAATAACTACAAGTTTGTATAAATGCGAAACAAACTTTGCTTTAATAAAACCGTGCAATACAACTAAATTTTTTAACGTTCTCAGAATTCGACGAAACTTGACCCAAACGTTGGTCTAGACCCAAGAGTTTGTGTGGTAAATTTGCTAAGCGTAATAATAACTACAGGTTTGTATAAATGGGAATCAAACATTACTTTAATAAAATCGAGCAAAACAGCTAAATTTTGAACGTTCACAAAATTCGATAAAACTTGACCCAAACATTGGTATAGACCCAAGTATTTGTGTGGTAAATTTGCTAAGCGTAATAATAACTACAATTTTGTATTACTGGTAAACAAACTTTGCTTTAACTACAAACTTGACCCAAATGTTCGTCTAGACCCAAGAATTTGTGTGGTAAAATTTGCTAAGCGTAATAATAACTACAAGTTTGTATAAATGGTAAACAAACATTGCTTTAATAAAATCGTGCAAAACAGCTAAATTTTGAAAGATCTCAAAATTCGACGAAACTTGACCAAACGTTGGTCTAGGCCCAAGAATTTATGTGCCAAATTTCCTAAGCATAATAATAACTACAAGTTTGTATAAAAGGGAAAGAAACTTGCTTTAACAAAACTGGGAAAAACAACTAAATTTTGAACGTTCGCAGAATTCGACGAAATTTACCCAAATGTTGCTGTGTGGTAAAATTTGCTAAGCGTAATAATAACAACAAGTTTGCATAAATGGTAAACAAACTTTGCTTTCATAAAACCGTGCAAAACAGCTAAATTTTGAATGTCCTTAGAATTCGACGAAATTTACCCAAACGTTGGTATAGTCCCAACAATTTGTATGGTAAATTTGATAAGCGTATTAATAACTACAAGTCTGTATAAATGTGAAACAAACTTTGCTTTAATAAAACCGTGCAATACAACTAAATTTTTGAACTTTCTCAGAATTCGACGAAACTTGACCCAAACGTTGGTCTAGACCCAAGAGTTTGTGTGGTAAATTTGCTAAGCGTAATAATAACTACAAGTTTGTACAAAAGGAAAAGAAACTTGCTTTAACAAAACCGTGGAAAACAACTAAATTTTGAACGTTCGTAGAATTCGAGGAAATTTACTCAAACGTTGGTATAGTCCCAAGAATATGTATGGTAAATTTGATAAACGTATTAATAACTACAAGTTTGTATAAATGCGAAACAAACTTTGCTTTAATAAAACCGTGCAATACAACTAAATTTTTGAACGTTCTCAGAATTCGACGAAAGTTGACCGAAACGTTGGTCTAGACCCAAGAGTTTTTGTGGTAAATTTGCTAAGCGTAATAATAACTACAGGTTTGTATAAATGGGAATCAAACATTGCTTTAATAAAATCGAGCAAAACCGCTAAATTTTGAACATTCACAAAATTCGATAAAACTTGACCCAAACGTTGGTATAGACCCAAGAATTTGTGTGGTAAGTTTGCTAAGCGTAATAATAACTACAAGTTTGTATAACTGGTAAACAAACTTTGCTTTAACTACAAACTTCACCCAAATGTTCATCTAGACCCAAGAATTTGTGTGGTAAAATTTGCTAAGCGTAATAATAACTACAAGTTTGTATAAATGGTAAACAAACTTTGCTTTAATAAAATCGTGCAAAACAACTAAATTTTGAAAGATCTCAAAATTCGACGAAACTTGACCAAACGTTGGTCTAGGCCCAAGAATTTGTGTGCCAAATTTCATAAGCATAATAATAACTACAAGTTTGTAAAAAAGGGAAAGAAACTTGCTTTAACAAAACCGTGGAAAACAACTAAATTTTGAACGTTCGCAGAATTCGACGAAATTTACTCAAACGTTGGTATAGTCCCAAGAATTTGTATGGTAAATTTGATAAGCGTATTAATAACTACAAGTCTGTATAAATGCGAAACAAACTTTGCTTTAATAAAATCGTGCAATACAACTAAATTTTTGAATGTTCTCAGAATTCGACGAAACTTGACCCAAACGTTGGTCTAGACCCAAGAGTTTGTGTGGTAAATTTGCTAAACGTAATAATAACTACAAGTTTGTACAAATGGTAAACAAACATTGCTTTAATAAAACCGTGCAAAACAGCTAAATTTTAAACGTTCTCAGAATTCGACGAAACTTGATCGAAACATTGGTCTAGGCGCAGGAATTTATGTGCCAAATTTGCTAAGCGTAATAATAACTACAAGTTTGTATAAAAGGGAAACAAACTTGCTTTAACCAAACCGTGCAAAACAGCTACATTTTTTAACGTTCTTAGAATTCGACGAAATTGACCCAAATGTTGGTATAGGCATAAGAATTCGTAAGATAAATTTGCTAAGCGTAAAAATAACTACAAGTTTGTATAAATGCGAAGCAAACTTTGCTTTAATAAAACCGTGCAATACAACTAAATTTTTTAACATTCTCAGAATTCGACGAAACTTGACCCAAACGTTGGTCTAGACCCAAGAGTTTGTGTGGTAAATTTGCTAAGCGTAATAATAACTACAGGTTTGTATAAATGGGAATCAAACATTGCTTTAATAAAATCGAGCAAAACAGCTAAATTTTGAACGTTCACAAAATTCGATAAAACTTGACCCAAACATTTGTATAGACCCAAGAATTTGTGTGATAAATTTGCTAAGCGTAATAATAACTACAAGTTTGTATTACTGGTAAACAAACTTTGCTTTAACTACAAACTTGACCCAAATGTTCGTCTAGACCCAAGAATTTGTGTGGTAAAATTTGCTAAGCGTAATAATAACTACAAGTTTGTATAAATGGTAAACAAACATTGCTTTAATAAAATCGTGCAAAACAGCTAAATTTTGAAAGATCTCAAAATTTGACGAAACTTGACCAAATGTTGGTCTGGGCCCAAGAATTTGTGTGCCAAATTTCCTAAGCATAATAATAACTACAAGTTTGTATAAAAGGGAAAGAAACTTACTTTAACAAAACCGGGAAAAACAACTAAATTTTGAACGTTCGCAGAATTTGACGAAATTTACCCAAATGTTGGTGTGTGGTAAAATTTGCTAAGCGTAATAATAACAACAAGTTTGTATAAATGGTAAACAAACTTTGCTTTCATAATACCGTGCAAAACAGCTAAATTTTAAATGTCCTTAGAATTCGACGAAATTTACCCAAACGTTGGTATAGTCCCAACAATTTGTATGGTAAATTTGATAAGCGTATTAATAACTACAAGTCTGTATAAATGTGAAACAAACTTTGCTTTAATAAAACCGTGCAATACAACTAAATTTTTGAACTTTCTCAGAATTCGACGAAACTTGACCCAAACGTTGGTCTAGACCCAAGAGTTTGTGTGGTAAATTTGCTAAGCGTAATAATAACTACAAGTTTGTACAAAAGGAAAAGAAACTTGCTTTAACAAAACCGTGGAAAACAACTAAATTTTGAACGTTCGCAGAATTCGAGGAAATTTACTCAAACGTTGGTATAGTCCCAAGAATTTGTATGGTAAATTTGATAAGCGTATTAATAACTACAAGTCTGTATAAATGCGAAACAAACTTTGCTTTAATAAAACCGTGCAATACAACTAAATTTTTGAACGTTCTCAGAATTCGACGAAACTTGACCGAAACGTTGGTCTAGACCCAAGAGTTTTTGTGGTAAATTTGCTAAGCGTAATAATAACTACAGGTTTGTATAAATGGGAATCAAACATTGCTTTAATAAAATCGAGGAAAACCGCTAAATTTTGAACATTCACAAAATTCGATAAAACTTGACCCAAACGTTGGTATAGACCCAAGAATTTGTGTGGTAAATTTGCTAAGCGTAATAATAACTACAAGTTTGTATAACTGGTAAACAAACTTTGCTTTAACTACAAACTTGACCCAAATGTTCATCTAGACCCAAGAATTTGTGTGGTAAAATTTGCTAAGCGTAATAATAACAACAAGTTTGTATAAATGGTAAACAAACTTTGCTTTAATAAAATCGTGCAAAACAGCTAAATTTTGAAAGATCTCAAAATTCGACGAAACTTGACCAAACGTTGGTCTAGGCCCAAGAATTTGTGTGCCAAATTTCATAAGCATAATAATAACTACAAGTTTGTATAAAAGGGAAAGAAACTTGTTTTAACAAAACCGGGGAAAACAACTAAATTTTGAACATTCGCAGAATTTGACGAAATTTACCCAAATGTTGGTGTGTGGTAAAATTTGCTAAGCGTAATAATAACAACAAGTTTGTATAAATGGTAAACAAACTTTGCTTTCATAATACCGTGCAAAACAGCTAAATTTTAAATGTCCTTAGAATTCGACGAAATTTACCCAAACGTTGGTATAGTCCCAACAATTTGTATGGTAAATTTGATAAGCGTATTAATAACTACAAGTCTGTATAAATGTGAAACAAACTTTGCTTTAATAAAACCGTGCAATACAACTAAATTTTTGAACTTTCTCAGAATTCGACGAAACTTGACCCAAACGTTGGTCTAGACCCAAGAGTTTGTGTGGTAAATTTGCTAAGCGTAATAATAACTACAAGTTTGTACAAAAGGAAAAGAAACTTGCTTTAACAAAACCGTGGAAAACAACTAAATTTTGAACGTTCGCAGAATTCGAGGAAATTTACTCAAACGTTGGTATAGTCCCAAGAATTTGTATGGTAAATTTGATAAGCGTATTAATAACTACAAGTCTGTATAAATGCGAAACAAACTTTGCTTTAATAAAACCGTGCAATACAACTAAATTTTTGAACGTTCTCAGAATTCGACGAAACTTGACCGAAACGTTGGTCTAGACCCAAGAGTTTTTGTGGTAAATTTGCTAAGCGTAATAATAACTACAGGTTTGTATAAATGGGAATCAAACATTGCTTTAATAAAATCGAGCAAAACAGCTAAATTTTGAACGTCCACAAAATTCGATAAAACTTGACCCAAACATTGGTATAGACCCAAGAATTTGTGTGGTAAATTTGCTAAGCGTAATAATAACTACAAGTTTGTATTACTGGTAAACAAACTTTGCTTTAACTACAAACTTGACCCAAATGTTCGTCTAGACCCAAGAATTTGTGTGGTAAAGTTTGCTAAGCGTAATAATAACTACAAATTTGTATAAATGGTAAACAAACATTGCTTTAATAAAATCGTGCAAAACAGCTATATTTTGAAAGATCTCAAAATTCGATGAAACTTGACCAAACGTTGGTCTAGGCCCAAGAATTTGTGTGCCAAATTTCCTAAGCATAATAACTACAAGTTTGTATAAAAGGGAAAGAAACTTGCTTTAACAAAACCGGGAAAAACAACTAAATTTTGAACGTTCGCAGAATTCGACGAAATTTACCCAAATGTTGGTATAGACCCAAGAATTTGTGTGGTAAAATTTGCTAAGCGTAATAATAACTACAAGTTTGTATAAATGGTAAACAAACTTTGCTTTCATAAAACCGTGCAAAATAGCTAAATTTTTGATGTTCTTAGAATTCGACGAAATTTACCCAAACGTTGGTATAGTCCCAAGAATTTGTATGGTAAATTTGATAAGCGTATTAATAACTACAAGTCTGTGTAAATGCGAAAGAAACTTTGCTTTAATAAAACCGTGCAATACAACTAAATTTTTGAACGTTCTCTGAATTCGACGAAACTTGATCCAAACGTTGGTCTAGACCCAAGAGTTTGTGTGGTAAATTTGCTAAACGTAATAATAACTACAAGTTTGTACAAATGGTAAACAAACATTGCTTTAATAAAACCGTGCAAAACAGCTAAATTTTAAACGTTCTCAGAATTCGACGAAACTTGATCGAAACATTGGTCTAGGCGCAGGAATTTATGTGCCAAATTTGCTAAGAGTAATAATAACTACAAGTTTGTATAAAAGGGAAACAAACTTGCTTTAACCAAACCGTGCAAAACAGCTACATTTTTTAACGTTCTTAGAATTCGACGAAATTGACCCAAATGTTGGTATAGGCATAAGAATTCGTAAGGTAAATTTGCTAAGCGTAATAATAACTACAAGTTTGTATAAATGCGAAACAAACTTTGCTTTAATAAAACCATGCAATACAACTAAATTTTTTAACGTTCTCAGAATTCGACGAAACTTGACCCAAACGTTGGTCTAGACCCAAGAGTTTGTGTGGTAAATTTGCTAAGCGTAATAATAACTACAGGTTTGTATAAATGGGAATCAAACATTGCTTTAATAAAATCGAGCAAAACAGCTTAATTTTGAACGTTCACAAAATTCGATAAAACTTGACCCAAACATTGGTATAGACCCAAGAATTTGTGTGGTAAATTTGCTAAGCGTAATAATAACTACAAGTTTGTATTACTGGTAAACAAACTTTGCTTTAACTACAAACTTGACCCAAATGTTCGTCTAGACCCAAGAATTTGTGTGGTAAAATTTGCTAAGCGTAATAATAACTACAAGTTTGTATAAATGGTAAACAAACATTGCTTTAATAAAATCGTGCAAAACAGCTAAATTTTGAAAGATCTCAAAATTCGACGAAACTTGACCAAACGTTGGTCTAGACCCAAGAATTTGTGTGCCAAATTTCCTAAGCATAATAATAACTACAAGTTTGTATAAAAGGGAAAGAAACTTGCTTTAACAAAACCGTGGAAAACAACTAAATTTTGAACGTTCGCAGAATTCGACGAAATTTACTCAAACGTTGGTATAGTCCCAAGAATTTGTATGGTAAATTTGATAAGCGTATTAATAACTACAAGTCTGTATAAATGCGAAACAAACTTTGCTTTAATAAAATCGTGCAATACAACTAAATTTTTGAATGTTCTCAGAATTCGACGAAACTTGACCCAAACGTTGGTCTAGACCCAAGAGTTTGTGTGGTAAATTTGCTAAACGTAATAATAACTACAAGTTTGTACAAATGGTAAACAAACATTGCTTTAATAAAACCGTGCAAAACAGCTAAATTTTAAACGTTCTCAGAATTCGACGAAACTTGATCGAAACATTGGTCTAGGCGCAGGAATTTATGTGCCAAATTTGCTAAGCGTAATAATAACTACAAGTTTGTATAAAAGGGAAACAAACTTGCTTTAACCAAACCGTGCAAAACAGCTACATTTTTTAACGTTCTTAGAATTCGACGAAATTGACCCAAATGTTGGTATAGGCATAAGAATTCGTAAGATAAATTTGCTAAGCGTAAAAATAACTACAAGTTTGTATAAATGCGAAGCAAACTTTGCTTTAATAAAACCGTGCAATACAACTAAATTTTTTAACGTTCTCAGAATTCGACGAAACTTGACCCAAACGTTGGTCTAGACCCAAGAGTTTGTGTGGTAAATTTGCTAAGCGTAATAATAACTACAGGTTTGTATAAATGGGAATCAAACATTGCTTTAATAAAATCGAGCAAAACAGCTAAATTTTGAACGTTCACAAAATTCGATAAAACTTGACCCAAACATTTGTATAGACCCAAGAATTTGTGTGATAAATTTGCTAAGCGTAATAATAACTACAAGTTTGTATTACTGGTAAACAAACTTTGCTTTAACTACAAACTTGACCCAAATGTTCGTCTAGACCCAAGAATTTGTGTGGTAAAATTTGCTAAGCGTAATAATAACTACAAGTTTGTATAAATGGTAAACAAACATTGCTTTAATAAAATCGTGCAAAACAGCTAAATTTTGTAAGATCTCAAAATTCGACGAAACTTGACCAAATGTTGGTCTGGGCCCAAGAATTTGTGTGCCAAATTTCCTAAGCATAATAATAACTACAAGTTTGTATAAAAGGGAAAGAAACTTACTTTAACAAAACCGGGAAAAACAACTAAATTTTGAACGTTCGCAGAATTTGACGAAATTTACCCAAATGTTGGTGTGTGGTAAAATTTGCTAAGCGTAATAATAACAACAAGTTTGTATAAATGGTAAACAAACTTTGCTTTCATAATACCGTGCAAAACAGCTAAATTTTAAATGTCCTTAGAATTCGACGAAATTTACCCAAACGTTGGTATAGTCCCAACAATTTGTATGGTAAATTTGATAAGCGTATTAATAACTACAAGTCTGTATAAATGTGAAAAAACTTTGCTTTAATAAAACCGTGCAATACAACTAAATTTTTGAACTTTCTCAGAATTCGACGAAACTTGACCCAAACGTTGGTCTAGACCCAAGAGTTTGTGTGGTAAATTTGCTAAGCGTAATAATAACTACAAGTTTGTATAAATGGTAAACAAACATTGCTTTAATAAAATCGTGCAAAACAGCTAAATTTTGAAAGATCTCAAAATTCGACGAAACTTGACCAAACGTTGGTCTAGACCCAAGAATTTGTGTGCCAAATTTCCTAAGCATAATAATAACTACAAGTTTGTATAAAAGGGAAAGAAACTTGCTTTAACAAAACCGGGAAAAACAACTAAATTTTGAACGTTCGCAGAATTCGACGAAATTTACCCAAATGTTGGTGTGTGGTAAAATTTGCTAAGCGTAATAATAACAACAAGTTTGTATAAATGGTAAACAAACTTTGCTTTCATAAAACCGTGCAAAACAGTTTATTTTTTAATGTCCTTAGAATTCGACGAAATTTACCCAAACGTTGGTATAGTCCCAACAATTTGTATGGTAAATTTGATAAGCGTATTAATAACTACAAGTCTGTATAAATGTGAAACAAACTTTGCTTTAATAAAACCGTGCAATACAACTAAATTTTTGAACTTTCTCAGAATTCGACGAAACTTGACCCAAACGTTGGTCTAGACCCAAGAGTTTGTGTGGTAAATTTGCTAAGCGTAATAATAACTCAAGTTTGTACAAAAGGAAAAGAAACTAGCTTTAACAAAACCGTGGAAAACAACTAAATTTTGAACGTTCGCAAAATTCGAGGAAATTTACTCAAACAATGGTATAGTCCCAAGAATTTGTATGGTAAATTTGATAAGCGTATTAATAACTACAAGTCTGTATAAATGCGAAACAAACTTTGCTTTAATAAAACCGTGCAATACAACTAAATTTTTGAACGTTCTCAGAATTCGACGAAACTTGACCGAAACGTTGGTCTAGACCCAAGAGTTTTTGTGGTAAATTTGCTAAGCGTAATAATAACTACAGGTTTGTATAAATGGGAATCAAACATTGCTTTAATAAAATCGAGCAAAACCGCTAAATTTTGAACATTCACAAAATTCGATAAAACTTGACCCAAACGTTGGTATAGACCCAAGAATTTGTTTGGTAAATTTGCTAAGCGTAATAATAACTACAAGTTTGTATAACTGGTAAACAAACTTTGCTTTAACTACAAACTTGACCCAAATGTTCATCTAGACCCAAGAATTTGTGTGGTAAAATTTGCTAAGCGTAATAATAACTACAAGTTTGTATAAATGGTAAACAAACTTTGCTTTAATAAAATCGTGCAAAACAGCTAAATTTTGAAAGATCTCAAAATTCGACGAAACTTGACCAAACGTTGGTCTAGGCCCAAGAATTTGTGTGCCAAATTTCATAAGCATAATAATAACTACAAGTTTGTAAAAAAGGGAAAGAAACTTGCTTTAACAAAACCGTGGAAAACAACTAAATTTTGAACGTTCGCAGAATTCGACGAAATTTACTCAAACGTTGGTATAGTCCCAAGAATTTGTATGGTAAATTTGATAAGCGTATTAATAACTACAAGTCTGTATAAATGCGAAACAAACTTTGCATTAATAAAATCGTGCAATACAACTAAATTTTTTAATGTTCTCAGAATTCGACGAAACTTGACCCAAACGTTGGTCTAGACCCAAGAGTTTGTGTGGTAAATTTGCTAAACGTAATAATAACTACAAGTTTGTACAAATGGTAAACAAACATTGCTTTAATATAACCGTGCAAAACAGCTAAATTTTAAACGTTTTCAGAATTCGACGAAACTTGATCGAAACATTGGTCTAGGCGCAGGAATTTATGTGCCAAATTTGCTAAGCGTAATAATAACTACAAGTTTGTATAAAAGGGAAACAAACTTGCTTTAACCAAACCGTGCAAAACAGCTACATTTTTTAACGTTCTTAGAATTCGACGAAATTGACCCAAATGTTGGTATAGGCATAAGAATTCGTAAGGTAAATTTGCTAAGCGTAATAATAACTACAAGTTTGTATAAATGCGAAACAAACTTTGCTTTAATAAAACCGTGCAATACAACTAAATTTTTTAACGTTCTCAGAATTCGACGAAACTTGACCCAAACGTTGGTCTAGACCCAAGAGTTTGTGTGGTAAATTTGCTAAGCGTAATAATAACTACAGGTTTGTATAAATGGGAATCAAACATCGCTTTAATAAAATCGAGCAAAACAGCTAAATTTTGAACGTTCACAAAATTCGATAAAACTTGACCTAAACATTGGTATAGACCCAAGAATTTGTGTGGTAAATTTGCTAAGCGTAATAATAACTACAAGTTTGTATTACTGGTAAACAAACTTTGCTTTAACTACAAACTTGACCCAAATGTTCGTCTAGACCCAAGAATTTGTATGGTAAAATTTGCTAAGCGTAATAATAACTACAAGTTTGTATAAATGGTAAACAAACATTGCTTTAATAAAATCGTGCAAAACAGCTAAATTTTGAAAGATCTCAAAATTCGACGAAACTTGACCAAACGTTGGTCTAGGCCCAAGAATTTGTGTGCCAAATTTCCTAAGCATAATAACTACAAGTTTGTATAAAAGGGAAAGAAACTTGCTTTAACAAAACCGGGAAAAACAACTAAATTTTGAACGTTCGCAGAATTCGACGAAATTTACCCAAATGTTGGTGTGTGGTAAAATTTGCTAAGCGTAATAATAACAACAAGTTTGTATAAATGGTAAACAAACTTTGCTTTCATAAAACCGTGCAAAACAGCTAAATTTTGAATGTCCTTAGAATTCGACGAAATTTACGCAAACGTTGGTATAGTCCCAACAATTTGTATGGTAAATTTGATAAGCGTATTAATAACTACAAGTCTGTATAAATGCGAAACAAACTTTGCTTTAATAAAACCGTGCAATACAACTAAATTTTTGAACGTTCTCTGAATTCGACGAAACTTGATCCAAACGTTGGTCTAGACCCAAGAGTTTGTGTGGTAAATTTGCTAAGCGTAATAATAACTACAAGTTTGTATAAAAGGGAAACAAACTTGCTTTAACCAAACCGTGCAAAACAGCTACATTTTTTAACGTTCTTAGAATTCGACGAAATTGACCCAAATGTTGGTATAGGCATAAGAATTCGTAAGGTAAATTTGCTAAGCGTAATAATAACTACAAGTCGGTATAAATGCGAAACAAGCTTTGCTTTAATAAAATCGTGCAATACAACTAAATTTTTGAATGTTCTCAGAATTCGACGAAACTTGACCCAAACGTTGGTCTAGACCCAAGAGTTTGTGTGGTAAATTTGCTAAGCGTAATAATAACTACAGGTTTGTATAAATGGGAATCAAACATCGCTTTAATAAAATCGAGCAAAACAGCTAAATTTTGAACGTTCACAAAATTCGATAAAACTTGACCCAAACATTGGTATAGACCCAAGAATTTGTGTGGTAAATTTGCTAAGCGTAATAATAACTACAAGTTTGTATTACTGGTAAACAAACTTTGCTTTAACTACAAACTTGACCCAAATATTCGTCTAGACCCAAGAATTTGTGTGGTAAAGTTTGCTAAGCGTAATAATAACTACAAATTTGTATAAATGGTAAACAAACATTGCTTTAATAAAATCGTGCAAAACAGCTAAATTTTGAAAGATCTCAAAATTCGATGAAACTTGACCAAACGTTGGTCTAGGCCCAAGAATTTGTGTGCCAAATTTCCTAAGCATAATAACTACAAGTTTGTATAAAAGGGAAAGAAACTTGCTTTAACAAAACCGGGAAAAACAACTAAATTTTGAACGTTCGCAGAATTCGACGAAATTTACCCAAATGTTGGTATAGACCCAAGAATTTGTGTGGTAAAATTTGCTAAGCGTAATAATAACTACAAGTTTGTATAAATGGTAAACAAACTTTGCTTTCATAAAACCGTGCAAAATAGCTAAATTTTTTATGTTCTTAGAATTCGACGAAATTTACCCAAACGTTGGAATAGTCCCAAGAATTTGTATGGTAAATTTGATAAGCGTATTAATAACTACAAGTCTGTGTAAATGCGAAAGAAACTTTGCTTTAATAAAACCGTGCAATACAACTAAATTTTTGAACGTTCTCTGAATTCGACGAAACTTGATCCAAACGTTGGTCTAGACCCAAGAGTTTGTGTGGTAAATTTGCTAAACGTAATAATAACTACAAGTTTGTACAAATGGTAAACAAACATTGCTTTAATAAAACCGTGCAAAACAGCTAAATTTTAAACATTCTCAGAATTCGACGAAACTTGATCGAAACATTGGTCTAGGCGCAGGAATTTATGTGCCAAATTTGCTAAGAGTAATAATAACTACAAGTTTGTATAAAAGGGAAACAAACTTGCTTTAACCAAACCGTGCAAAACAGCTACATTTTTTAACGTTCTTTGAATTCGACGAAATTGACCCAAATGTTGGTATAGGCATAAGAATTCGTAAGGTAAATTTGCTAAGCGTAATAATAACTACAAGTTTGTATAAATGCGAAACAAACTTTGCTTTAATAAAACCATGCAATACAACTAAATTTTTTAACGTTCTCAGAATTCGACGAAACTTGACCCAAACGTTGGTCTAGACCCAAGAGTTTGTGTGGTAAATTTGCTAAGCGTAATAATAACTACAGGTTTGTATAAATGGGAATCAAACATTGCTTTAATAAAATCGAGCAAAACAGCTTAATTTTGAACGTTCACAAAATTCGATAAAACTTGACCCAAACATTGGTATAGACCCAAGAATTTGTGTGGTAAATGTGCTAAGCGTAATAATAACTACAAGTTTGTATTACTGGTAAACAAACTTTGCTTTAACTACAAACTTGACCCAAATGTTCGTCTAGTCCCAAGAATTTGTGTGGTAAAATTTGCTAAGCGTAATAATAAGTACAAGTTTGTATAAATGGTAAACAAACATTGCTTTAATAAAATCGTGCAAAACAGCTAAATTTTGAAAGATCTCAAAATTCGACGAAACTTGACCAAACGTTGGTCTAGGCCCAAGAATTTGTGTGCCAAATTTCATAAGCATAATAATAACTAAAAGTTTGTAAAAAAGGAATAGAAACTTGCTTTAACAAAACCGGGGAAAACAACTAAATTTTGAACGTTCGCAGAATTCGACGAAATTTACCCAAACGTTGGTATAGACCCAAGAATTTGTGTGGTAAAATTTGTTAAGCGTAATAATAACTACAAGTTTGTATAAATGGTAAACAAACTTTGCTTTCATAAAACCGTGCAAAACAGCTAAATTTTTTATGTTCTTAGAATTCGACGAAATTTACCCAAACGTTGGTATAGTCCCAAGAATTTGTATGGTAAATTTGATAAGCGTATTAATAACTACAAGTCTGTATAAATGTGAAACAAACTTTGCTTTAATAAAATCGTGCAATACAACTAAATTTTTGAACGTTCTCTGAATTCGACGAAACTTGATCCAAACGTTGGTCTAGACCCAAGAGTTTGTGTGGTAAATTTGCTAAGCGTAATAATAACTACAAGTTTGTACAAAAGGGAAAGAAATTTGCTTTAACAAAACCGTGGAAAACAACTAAATTTTGAACGTTCGCAGAATTCGACGAAATTTACTCAAACGTTGGTATAGTCCCAAGAATTTGTATGGTAAATTTGATAAGCGTATTAATAACTACAAGTCTGTATAAATGCGAAACAAACTTTGCTTTAATAAAATCGTGCAATACAACTAAATTTTTGAATGTTCTCAGAATTCGACGAAACTTGACCCAAACGTTGGTCTAGACCCAAGAGTTTGTGTGGTAAATTTGCTAAACGTAATAATAACTACAAGTTTGTACAAATGGTAAACAAACATTGCTTTAATAAAACCGTGCAAAACAGCTAAATTTTAAACGTTCTCAGAATTCGACGAAACTTGATCGAAACATTGGTCTAGGCGCAGGAATTTATGTGCCAAATTTGCTAAGCGTAGTAATAACTACAAGTTTGTATAAAAGGGAAACAAACTTCTTTAACAAAACCGTGCAAAACAGCTACATTTTTTAACGTTCTTAGAATTCGACGAAATTGAACCAAATGTTGGTATAGGCATAAGAGTTCGTAAGGTATATTTGCTAAGCGTAATAATAACTACAAGTTTGTATAAATGCGAAACAAACATTGCTATAATAAAACCGTGCAATACAACTAAATTTTTTAACGTTCTCAGAATTCGTCGAAACTTGACCCAAACGTTGGTCTAGACCCAAGAGTTTGTGTGGTAAATTTGCTAAGCGTAATAATAACTACAGGTTTGTATAAATGGGAATCAAACATTGCTTTAATAAAATCGAGCAAAACAGCTAAATTTTGAACGTTCACAAAATTCGATAAAACTTGACCCGAACATTGGTATAGACCCAAGAATTTGTGTGGTAAATTTGCTAAGCGTAATAATAACTACAAGTTTGTATTACTGGTAAACAAACTTGGCTTTAACTACAAAATTGACCCAAATGTTCATCTAGACCCAAGAATTTGTGTGGTAAAATTTGCTAAGCGTAATAATAACTACAAGTTTGTATAAATGGTAAACAAACTTTGCTTTAATAAAATCGTGCAAAACAGCTAAATTTTGAAAGATCTCAAAATTCGACGAAACTTGACCAAACGTTGGTCTAGGCCCAAGAATTTGTGTGCCAAATTTCATAAGCATAATAATAACTACAAGTTTGTAAAAAAGGGAAAGAAACTTGCTTTAACAAAACCGGGGAAAACAACTAAATTTTGAACGTTCGCAGAATTCGACGAAATTTACCCAAACGTTGGTATAGACCCAAGAATTTGTGTGGTAAAATTTGCTAAGCGTAATAATAACTACAAGTTTGTATAAATGGTAAACAAACTACGCTTTCATAAAACCGTGCAAAACAGCTAAATTTTGAATGTTCTTAGAATTCGACGAAATTTACCCAAACGTTGGTATAGTCCCAAGAATTTGTATGGTAAATTTGATAAGCGTATTAATAACTACAAGTCTGTATAAATGCGAAACAAACATTGCTATAATAAAACCGTGCAATACAACTAAATTTTTTAACGTTCTCAGAATTCGTCGAAACTTGACCCAAACGTTGGTCTAGACCCAAGAGTTTGTGTGGTAAATTTGCTAAGCGTAATAATAACTACAGGTTTGTATAAATGGGAATCAAACATTGCTTTAATAAAATCGAGCAAAACAGCTAAATTTTGAACGTTCACAAAATTCGATAAAACTTGACCCGAACATTGGTATAGACCCAAGAATTTGTGTGGTAAATTTGCTAAGCGTAATAATAACTACAAGTTTGTATTACTGGTAAACAAACTTGGCTTTAACTACAAAATTGACCCAAATGTTCATCTAGACCCAAGAATTTGTGTGGTAAAATTTGTTAAGCGTAATAATAACTACAAGTTTGTATAAATGGTAAACAAACTTTGCTTTAATAAAATCGTGCAAAACAGCTAAATTTTGAAAGATCTCAAAATTCGACGACACTTGACCAAACGTTGGTCTAGGCCCAAGAATTTGTGTGCCAAATTTCATAAGCATAATAATAACTACAAGTTTGTAAAAAAGGGAAAGAAACTTGCTTTAACAAAATCGGGGAAAACAACTAAATTTTGAACGTTCGCAGAATTCGACGAAATTTACCCAAACGTTGGTATAGACCCAAGAATTTGTGTGGTAAAATTTGCTAAGCGTAATAATAACAACAAGTTTGTATAAATGGTAAACAAACTTTGCTTTCATAAAACCGTGCAAAACAGCTAAATTTTTTATGTTCTTAGAATTCGACGAAATTTACCCAAACGTTGGTATAGTCCCAAGAATTTGTATGGTAAATTTGATAAGCGTATTAATAACTACAAGTCTGTATAAATGCGAAACAAACTTTGCTTTAATAAAACCGTGCAATACAACTAAATTTTTGAACGTTCTCAGAATTCGACGAAACTTGACCGAAACGTTGGTCTAGACCCAAGAGTTTTTGTGGTAAATTTGCTAAGCGTAAGAATAACTACAGGTTTGTATAAATGGGAATCAAACATTGCTTTAATAAAATCGAGCAAAACAGCTAAATTTTGAACATTCACAAAATTCAATAAAACTTGACCCAAACGTTGGTATAGACCCAAGAATTTGTGTGGTAAATTTGCTAAGCGTAATAATAACTACAAGTTTGTATAACTGGTAAACAAACTTTGCTTTAACTACAAACTTGACCCAAATGTTCATCTAGACCCAAGAATTTGTGTGGTAAAATTTGCTAAGCGTAATAATAACTACAAGTTTGTATAAATGGTAAACAAACTTTGCTTTAATAAAATCGTGCAAAACAGCTAAATTTTGAAAGATCTCAAAATTCGACGAAACTTGACCAAACGTTGGTCTAGGCCCAAGAATTTGTGTGCCAAATTTCATAAGCATAATAATAACTACAAGTTTTTAAAAAAGGGAAAGAAACTTGCTTTAACAAAACCGGGGAAAACAACTAAATTTTGAACCTTCGCAGAATTCGACGAAATTTACCCAAACGTTGGTATAGACCCAAGAATTTGTGTGGTAAAATTTGCTAAGCGTAATAATAACTACAAGTTTGTATAAATGGTAAACAAACTTTGCTTTCATAAAACCGTGCAAAACAGCTAAATTTTTTATGTTCTTAGAATTCGACGAAATTTACCCAAACGTTGGTATAGTCCCAAAAATTTGTATGGTAAATTTGATAAGCGTATTAATAACTACAAGTCTGTATAAATGCGAAACAAACTTTGCTTTAATAAAATCGTGCAATACAACTAAATTTTTGAACATTCTCTGAATTCGACGAAACTTGATCCAAACGTTGGTCTAGACCCAAGAGTTTGTGTGGTAAATTTGCTAAGCGTAATAATAACTACAAGTTTGTACAAAAGGGAAAGAAATTTGCTTTAACAAAACCGTGGAAAACAACTAAATTTTGAACGATCGCAGAATTCGACGAAATTTACTCAAACGTTGGTATAGTCCCAAGAATTTGTATGGTAAATTTGATAAGCGTATTAATAACTACAAGTCTGTATAAATGCGAAACAAACTTTGCTTTAATAAAATCGTGCAATACAACTAAATTTTTGAATGTTCTCAGAATTCGACGAAACTTGACCCAAACGTTGGTCTAGACCCAAGAGTTTGTGTGGTAAATTTGCTAAGCGTAATAATAACTACAGGTTTGTATAAATGGGAATCAAACATTGCTTTAATAAAATCGAGCAAAACAGCTAAATTTTGAACGTTCACAAAATTCGATAAAACTTGGCCCAAACGTTGGTATAGACCCAAGAATTTGTGTGGTAAATTTGCTAAGCGTAATAATAACTACAAGTTTGTATAACTGGTAAACAAACTTTGCTTTAACTACAAACTTGACCCAAATGTTCGTCTAGACCCATGAATTTGTGTGGTAAAATTTGCTAAGCGTAATAATAACTACAAGTTTGTATAAATGGTAAACAAACTTTGCTTTAATAAAATCGTGCAAAACAGCTAAATTTTGAAAGATCTCAAAATTCGACGAAACTTGACCAAACGTTGGTCTAGGCCCAAGAATTTGTGTGCCAAATTTCATAAGCATAATAATAACTACAAGTTTGTAAAAAAGGGAAAGAAACATGCTTTAACAAAACCAGGGAAAATAACTAAATTTTGAACGTTCGCAGAATTCGACGAAATTTACCCAAACGTTGGTATAGACCCAAGAATTTGTGTGCTAAAATTTGCTAAGCGTAATAATAACTACAAGTTTGTATAAATGGTAAACAAACTTTGCTTTCATAAAACCGTGCAAAACAGCTAAATTTTTTATGTTCTTAGAATTCGACGAAATTTACCCAAACGTTGGTATAGTCCGAAGAATTTGTATGGTAAATTTGATAAGCGTATTAATAACTACAAGTCTGTATAAATGCGAAACAAACTTTGCTTTAATAAAACCGTGCAATACAACTAAATTTTTGAACGTTCTCTGAATTCGACGAAACTTGATCCAAACGTTGGTCTAGACCCAAGAGTTTGTGTGGTAAATTTGCTAAGCGTAATAATAACTACAAGTTTGTACAAAAGGGAAAGAAATTTGCTTTAACAAAACCGTGGAAAACAACTAAATTTTGAACGTTCGCAGAATTCGACGAAATTTACTCAAACATTGGTATAGTCCCAAGAATTTGTATGGTAAATTTGATAAGCGTATTAATAACTACAAGTCTGTATAAATGCGAAACAAACTTTGCTTTAATAAAATTGTGCAATACAACTAAATTTTTGAATGTTCTCAGAATTCGACGAAACTTGACCCAAACGTTGGTCTAGACCCAAGAGTTTGTGTGGTAAATTTGCTAAACTTAATAATAACTACAAGTTTGTACAAATGGTAAACAAACATTGCTTTAATAAAACCGTGCAAAACAGCTAAATTTTAAACGTTCTCAGAATTCGACGAAACTTGATCGAAACATTGGTCTAGGCGCAGGAATTTATGTGCCAAATTTGCTAAGCGTAATAATAACTACAAGTTTGTATAAAAGGGAAACAAACTTGCTTTAACAAAACCGTGCAAAACAGCTACATTTTTTAACGTTCTTAGAATTCGACGAAATTGACCCAAATATTGGTATAGGCATAAGAATTCGTAAGGTATATTTGCTAAGCGTAATAATAACTACAAGTTTGTATAAATGCGAAACAAATTTTGCTATAATAAAACCGTGCAATACAACTAAATTTTTTAACGTTCTCAGAATTCGACGAAACTTGACCCAAACGTTGGTCTAGACCCAAGAGTTTGTGTGGTAAATTTGCTAAGCGTAATAATAACTACAGGTTTGTATAAATGGGAATCAAACATTGCTTTAATAAAATCGAGCAAAACAGCTAAATTTTGAAAGTTCACAAAATTCGATAAAACTTGACCCGAACATTGGTATAGACCCAAGAATTTGTGTGGTAAATTTGCTAAGCGTAATAATAACTACAAGTTTGTATTACTGGTAAACAAACTTGGCTTTAACTACAAAATTGACCCAAATGTTCATCTAGACCCAAGAATTTGTGTGGTAAAATTTGCTAAGCGTAATAATAACTACAAGTTTGTATAAATGGTAAACAAACTTTGCTTTAATAAAATCGTGCAAAACAGCTAAATTTTGAAAGATCTCAAAATTCGACGAAACTTGACCAAACGTTGGTCTAGGCCCAAGAATTTGTGTGCCAAATTTCATAAGCATAATAATAACTAAAAGTTTGTAAAAAAGGGATAGAAACTTGCTTTAACAAAACCGGGGAAAACAACTAAATTTTGAACGTTCGCAGAATTCGACGAAATTTACCCAAACGTTGGTATAGACCCAAGAATTTGTGTGGTAAAATTTGTTAAGCGTAATAATAACTACAAGTTTGTATAAATGGTAAACAAACTTTGCTTTCATAAAACCGTGCAAAACAGCTAAATTTTTGATGTTCTTAGAATTCGACGAAATTTACCCAAACGTTGGTATAGTCCCAAGAATTTGTATGGTAAATTTGATAAGCGTATTAATAACTACAAGTCTGTATAAATGCGAAACAAACTTTGCTTTAATAAAATCGTGCAATACAACTAAATTTTTGAACGTTCTCAGAATTCGACGAAACTTGACCCAAACGTTGGTCTAGACCCAAGAGTTTGTGTGGTAAATTTGCTAAACGTAATAATAACTACAAGTTTGTACAAATGGTAAACAAACATTGCTTTAATAAAACCGTGCAAAACAGCTAAATTTTAAACGTTCTCAGAATTCGACGAAACTTGATCGAAACATTGGTCTAGGCGCAGGAATTTATGTGCCAAATTTGCTAAGCGTAATAATAACTACAAGTTTGTATAAAAGGGAAACAAACTTCTTTAACAAAACCGTGCAAAACAGCTACATTTTTTAACGTTCTTAGAATTCGACGAAATTGAACCAAATGTTGGTATAGGCATAAGAATTCGTAAGGTATATTTGCTAAGCGTAATAATAACTACAAGTTTGTATAAATGCGAAACAAACATTGCTATAATAAAACCGTGCAATACAACTAAATTTTTTAACGTTCTCAGAATTCGTCGAAACTTGACCCAAACGTTGGTCTAGACCCAAGAGTTTGTGTGGTAAATTTGCTAAGCGTAATAATAACTACAGGTTTGTATAAATGGGAATCAAACATTGCTTTAATAAAATCGAGCAAAACATCTAAATTTTGAACGTTCACAAAATTCGATAAAACTTGACCCAAACATTGGTATAGACCCAAGAATTTGTGTGGTAAATTTGCTAAGCGTAATAATAACTACAAGTTTGTATTACTGGTAAACAAACTTTGCTTTAACTACAAACTTGACCCAAATGTTCATCTAGAGCCAAGAATTTGTGTGGTAAAATTTTCTAAGTGTAATAATAACTACAAGTTTGTATAAATGGTAAACAAACTTTGCTTTAATAAAATCGTGCAAAACAGCTAAATTTTGAAAGATCTCAAAATTCGACGACACTTGACCAAACGTTGGTCTAGGCCCAAGAATTTGTGTGCCAAATTTCATAAGCATAATAATAACTACAAGTTTGTAAAAAAGGGAAAGAAACTTGCTTTAACAAAATCGGGGAAAACAACTAAATTTTGAACGTTCGCAGAATTCGACGAAATTTACCCAAACGTTGGTATAGACCCAAGAATTTGTGTGGTAAAATTTGCTAAGCGTAATAATAACAACAAGTTTGTATAAATGGTAAACAAACTTTGCTTTCATAAAACCGTGCAAAACAGCTAAATTTTTTATGTTCTTAGAATTCGACGAAATTTACCCAAACGTTGGTATAGTCCCAAGAATTTGTATGGTAAATTTGATAAGCGTATTAATAACTACAAGTCTGTATAAATGCGAAACAAACTTTGCTTTAATAAAACCGTGCAATACAACTAAATTTTTGAACGTTCTCAGAATTCGACGAAACTTGACCGAAACGTTGGTCTAGACCCAAGAGTTTTTGTGGTAAATTTGCTAAGCGTAAGAATAACTACAGGTTTGTATAAATGGGAATCAAACATTGCTTTAATAAAATCGAGCAAAACAGCTAAATTTTGAACATTCACAAAATTCAATAAAACTTGACCCAAACGTTGGTATAGACCCAAGAATTTGTGTGGTAAATTTGCTAAGCGTAATAATAACTACAAGTTTGTATAACTGGTAAACAAACTTTGCTTTAATAAAACCGTGCAAAACAGCTAAATTTTAAACGTTCTCAGAATTCGACGAAACTTGATCGAAACATTGGTCTAGGCGCAGGAATTTATGTGCCAAATTTGCTAAGCGTAATAATAACTACAAGTTTGTATAAAAGGGAAACAAACTTCTTTAACAAAACCGTGCAAAACAGCTACATTTTTTAACGTTCTTAGAATTCGACGAAATTGAACCAAATGTTGGTATAGGCATAAGAATTCGTAAGGTATATTTGCTAAGCGTAATAATAACTACAAGTTTGTATAAATGCGAAACAAACATTGCTATAATAAAACCGTGCAATACAACTAAATTTTTTAACGTTCTCAGAATTCGTCGAAACTTGACCCAAACGTTGGTCTAGACCCAAGAGTTTGTGTGGTAAATTTGCTAAGCGTAATAATAACTACAGGTTTGTATAAATGGGAATCAAACATTGCTTTAATAAAATCGAGCAAAACATCTAAATTTTGAACGTTCACAAAATTCGATAAAACTTGACCCAAACATTGGTATAGACCCAAGAATTTGTGTGGTAAATTTGCTAAGCGTAATAATAACTACAAGTTTGTATTACTGGTAAACAAACTTTGCTTTAACTACAAACTTGACCCAAATGATCATCTAGACCCAAGAATTTGTGTGGTAAAATTTGCTAAGTGTAATAATAACTACAAGTTTGTATAAATGGTAAACAAACTTTGCTTTAATAAAATCGTGCAAAACAGCTAAATTTTGAAAGATCTCAAAATTCGACGACACTTGACCAAACGTTGGTCTAGGCCCAAGAATTTGTGTGCCAAATTTCATAAGCATAATAATAACTACAAGTTTGTAAAAAAGGGAAAGAAACTTGCTTTAACAAAATCGGGGAAAACAACTAAATTTTGAACGTTCGCAGAATTCGACGAAATTTACCCAAACGTTGGTATAGACCCAAGAATTTGTGTGGTAAAATTTGCTAAGCGTAATAATAACAACAAGTTTGTATAAATGGTAAACAAACTTTGCTTTCATAAAACCGTGCAAAACAGCTAAATTTTTTATGTTCTTAGAATTCGACGAAATTTACCCAAACGTTGGTATAGTCCCAAGAATTTGTATGGTAAATTTGATAAGCGTATTAATAACTACAAGTCTGTATAAATGCGAAACAAACTTTGCTTTAATAAAACCGTGCAATACAACTAAATTTTTGAACGTTCTCAGAATTCGACGAAACTTGACCGAAACGTTGGTCTAGACCCAAGAGTTTTTGTGGTAAATTTGCTAAGCGTAAGAATAACTACAGGTTTGTATAAATGGGAATCAAACATTGCTTTAATAAAATCGAGCAAAACAGCTAAATTTTGAACATTCACAAAATTCAATAAAACTTGACCCAAACGTTGGTATAGACCCAAGAATTTGTGTGGTAAATTTGCTAAGCGTAATAATAACTACAAGTTTGTATAACTGGTAAACAAACTTTGCTTTAACTACAAACTTGACCCAAATGTTTATCTAGACCCAAGAATTTGTGTGGTAAAATTTGCTAAGCGTAATAATAACTACAAGTTTGTATAAATGGTAAACAAACTTTGCTTTAATAAAATCGTGCAAAACAGCTAAATTTTGAAAGATCTCAAAATTCGACGAAACTTGACCAAACGTTGGTCTAGGCCCAAGAATTTGTGTGCCAAATTTCATAAGCATAATAATAACTACAAGTTTTTAAAAAAGGGAAAGAAACTTGCTTTAACAAAACCGGGGAAAACAACTAAATTTTGAACCTTCGCAGAATTCGACGAAATTTACCCAAACGTTGGTATAGACCCAAGAATTTGTGTGGTAAAATTTGCTAAGCGTAATAATAACTACAAGTTTGTATAAATGGTAAACAAACTTTGCTTTCATAAAACCGTGCAAAACAGCTAAATTTTTTATGTTCTTAGAATTCGACGAAATTTACCCAAACGTTGGTATAGTCCCAAGAATTTGTATGGTAAATTTGATAAGCGTATTAATAACTACAAGTCTGTATAAATGCGAAACAAACTTTGCTTTAATAAAATCGTGCAATACAACTAAATTTTTGAACATTCTCTGAATTCGACGAAACTTGATCCAAACGTTGGTCTAGACCCAAGAGTTTGTGTGGTAAATTTGCTAAGCGTAATAATAACTACAAGTTTGTACAAAAGGGAAAGAAATTTGCTTTAACAAAACCGTGGAAAACAACTAAATTTTGAACGATCGCAGAATTCGATGAAATTTACTCAAACGTTGGTATAGTCCCAAGAATTTGTATGGTAAATTTGATAAGCGTATTAATAACTACAAGTCTGTATAAATGCGAAACAAACTTTGCTTTAATAAAATCGTGCAATACAACTAAATTTTTGAATGTTCTCAGAATTCGACGAAACTTGACCCAAACGTTGGTCTAGACCCAAGAGTTTGTGTGGTAAATTTGCTAAACGTAATAATAACTACAAGTTTGTACAAATGGTAAACAAACATTGCTTTAATAAAACCGTGCAAAACAGCTAAATTTTAAACTTTCCCAGAATTCGACGAAACTTGATCGAAACATTGGTCTAGGCGCAGGAATTTATGTGCCAAATTTGCTAAGCGTAATAATAACTACAAGTTTGTATAAAAGGGAAACAAACTTGCTTTAACAAAACCGTGCAAAACAGCTACATTTTTTAACGTTCTTAGAATTCGACGAAATTGACCCAAATGTTGGTATAGGCATAAGAATTCGTAAGGTATATTTGCTAAGCGTAATAATAACTACAAGTTTGTATAAATGCGAAACAAACTTTGCTATAATAAAACCGTGCAATACAACTAAATTTTTTAACGTTCTCAGAATTCGACGAAACTTGACCCAAACGTTGGTCTAGACCCAAGAGTTTGTGTGGTAAATTTGCTAAGCGTAATAATAACTACAGGTTTGTATAAATGGGAATCAAACATTGCTTTAATAAAATCGAGCAAAACAGCTAAATTTTGAACGTTCACAAAATTCGATAAAACTTGACCTAAACATTGGTATAGACCCAAGAATTTGTGTGGTAAATTTGCTAAGCGTAATAATAACTACAAGTTTGTATTACTGGTAAACAAACTTTGCTTTAACTACAAACTTGACCCAAATGTTCATCTAGACCCAAGAATTTGTGTGGTAAAATTTGCTAAGTGTAATAATAACTACAAGTTTGTATAAATGGTAAAAAAACTTTGCTTTAATAAAATCGTGCAAAACAGCTAAATTTTGAAAGATCTCAAAATTCGACGAAACTTGACCAAACGTTGGTCTAGGCCCAAGAATTTGTGTGCCAAATTTCATAAGCATAATAATAACTACAAGTTTGTAAAAAAGGGATAGAAACTTGCTTTAACAAAACCGGGGAAAACAACTAAATTTTGAACGTTCGCAGAATTCGACGAAATTTACCCAAACGTTGGTATAGACCCAAGAATTTGTGTGGTAAAATTTGCTAAGCATAATAATAACTACAAGTTTGTATAAATGGTAAACAAACTTTGCTTTCATAAAACCGTGCAAAACAGCTAAATTTTTTATGTTCTTAGAATTCGACGAAATTTACCCAAACGTTGGTATAGTCCCAAGAATTTGTATGGTAAATTTGATAAGCGTATTAATAACTACAAGTCTGTATAAATGCGAAACAAACTTTGCTTTAATAAAACCGTGCAATACAACTAAATTTTTGAACGTTCTCTGAATTCGACGAAACTTGATCCAAACGTTGGTCTAGACCCAAGAGTTTGTGTGGTAAATTTGCTAAGCGTAATAATAACTACAAGTTTGTACAAAAGGGAAAGAAATTTGCTTTAACAAAACCGTGGAAAACAACTAAATTTTGAACGTTCGCAGAATTCGACGAAATTTACTCAAACGTTGGTATAGTCCCAAGAATTTATATGGTAAATTTGATAAGCGTATTAATAACTACAAGTCTGTATAAATGCGAAACAAACTTTGCTTTAATAAAATCGTGCAATACAACTAAATTTTTGAATGTTCTCAGAATTCGACGAAACTTGACCCAAACGTTGGTCTAGACCCAAGAGTTTGTGTGGTAAATTTGCTATACGTAATAATAACTACAAGTTTGTACAAATGGTAAACAAACATTGCTTTAATAAAACCGTGCAAAACAGCTAAATTTTAAACGTTCTCAGAATTCGACGAAACTTGATCGAAACATTGGTCTAGGCGCAGGAATTTATGTGCCAAATTTGCTAAGCGTAATAATAACTACAAGTTTGTATAAAAGGGAAACAAACTTTCTTTAACAAAACCGTGCAAAACAGCTACATTTTTTAACGATCTTAGAATTCGACGAAATTGACCCAAATGTTGGTATAGGCATAAGAATTCGTAAGGTATATTTGCTAAGCGTAATAATAACTACAAGTTTGTATAAATGCGAAACAAACTTTGCTATAATAAAACCGTGCAATACAACTAAATTTTTTAACGTTCTCAGAATTCGACGAAACTTGACCCAAACGTTGGTCTAGACCTAAGAGTTTGTGTGGTAAATTTGGTAAGCGTAATAATAACTACAGGTTTGTATAAATGGGAATCAAACATTGCTTTAATAAAATCGAGCAAAACAGCTAAATTTTGAACGTTCACAAAATTCGATAAAACTTGACCCAAACATTGGTATAGACCCAAGAATTTGTGTGGTAAATTTGCTAAGCGTAATAATAACTACAAGTTTGTATTACTGGTAAACAAACTTTGCTTTAACTACAAACTTGACCCAAATGTTTATCTAGACCCAAGAATTTGTGTGGTAAAATTTGCTAAGTGTAATAATAACTACAAGTTTGTATAAATGGTAAACAAACTTTGCTTTAATAAAATCGTGCAAAACAGCTAAATTTTGAAAGATCTCAAAATTCGACGAAACTTGACCAAACGTTGGTCTAGGCCCAAGAATTTGTGTGCCAAATTTCATAAGCATAATAATAACTACAAGTTTGTAAAAAAGGGAAAGAAACTTGCTTTAACAAAACCGGGGAAAGCAACTAAATTTTGAACGTTCGCAGAATTCGACGAAATTTACCCAAACGTTGCTATAGACCAAAGAATTTGTGTGGTAAAATTTGCTAAGCGTAATAATAACTACAAGTTTGTATAAATGGTAAACAAATTATGCATTCATAAAACCGTGCAAAACAGCTAAATTTTGAATGTTCTTAGAATTCGACGAAATTTACCCAAACGTTGGTATAGTCCCAAGAATTTGTATGGTAAATTTGATAAGCGTATTAATAACTACAAGTCTGTATAAATGCGAAACAAACTTTGCTTTAATAAAACCGTGCAATACAACTAAATTTTTGAACGTTCTCAGAATTCGACGAAACTTGACCGAAACGTTGGTCTAGACCCAAGAGTTTTTATGGTAAATTTGCTAAGCGTCATAATAACTACAGGTTTGTATAAATGGGAATCAAACATTGCTTTAATAAAATCGAGCAAAACAGCTAAATTTTGAACATTCACAAAATTCGATAAAACTTGACCCAAACGTTGGTATAGACCCAAGAATTTGTGTGGTAAATTTGCTAAGCGTAATAATAACTACAAGTTTGTATAACTGGTAAACAAACTTTGCTTTAACTACAAACTTGACCCAAATGTTCATCTAGACCCAAGAATTTGTGTGGTAAAATTTGCTAAGCGTAATAATAACTACAAGTTTGTATAAATGGTAAACAAACTTTGCTTTAATAAAATCGTGCAAAACAGCTAAATTTTGAAAGATCTCAAAATTCGACGAAACTTGACCAAACGTTGGTCTAGGCCCAAGAATTTGTGTGCCAAATTTCATAAGCATAATAATAACTACAAGTTTGTAAAAAAGGGAAAGAAACTTGCTTTAACAAAACCGGGGAAAGCAACTAAATTTTGAACGTTCGCAGAATTCGACGAAATTTACCCAAACGTTGCTATAGACCAAAGAATTTGTGTGGTAAAATTTGCTAAGCGTAATAAAAACTACAAGTTTGTATAAATGGTAAGCAAATTATGCTTTCATAAAACCGTGCAAAACAGCTAAATTTTGAATGTTCTTAGAATTCGACGAAATTTACCCAAACGTTCGTATAGTCCCAAGAATTTGTATGGTAAATTTGATAAGCGTATTAATAACTACAAGTCTGTATAAATGCGAAACAAACTTTGCTTTAATAAAACCGTGCAATACAACTAAATTTTTGAACGTTTTCAGAATTCGACGAAACTTGACCGAAACGTTGGTCTAGACCCAAGAGTTTTTGTGGTAAATTTGCTAAGCGTAATAATAACTACAGGTTTGTATAAATGGGAATCAAACATTGCTTTAATAAAATCGAGCAAAACAGCTAAATTTTGAACATTCACAAAATTCGATAAAACTTGACCCAAACGTTGGTATAGACCCAAGAATTTGTGTGGTAAATTTGCTAAGCGTAATAATAACTACAAGTTTGTATAACTGGTAAACAAACTTTGCTTTAATTACAAACTTGACCCAAATGTTCATCTAGACCCAAGAATTTGTGTGGTAAAATTTGCTAAGCGTAATAATAACTACAAGTTTGTATAAATGGTAAACAAACTTTGCTTTAATAAAATCGTGCAAAACAGCTAAATTTTGAAAGATCTCAAAATCCGACGAAACTTGACCAAACGTTGGTCTAGGCCCAAGAATTTGTGTGCCAAATTTCATAAGCATAATAATAACTACAAGTTTGTAAAAAAGGGATAGAAACTTGCTTTAACAAAACCGGGGAAAACAACTAAATTTTGAACGTTCGCAGAATTCGACGAAATTTACCCAAACGTTGGTATAGACCCAAGAATTTGTGTGGTAAAATTTGCTAAGCGTAATAATAACTACAAGTTTGTATAAATGGTAAACAAACTATGCTTTCATAAAACCGTGCAAAACAGCTAAATTTTGAATGTTCTTAGAATTCGACGAAATTTACCCAAACGTTGGTATAGTCCCAAGAATTTGTATGGTAAATTTGATAAGCGTATTAATAACTACAGGTTTGTATAAATGGGAATCAAACATTGCTTTAATAAAATCGAGCAAAACAGCTAAATTTTGAACGTTCACAAAATTCGATAAAACTTGACCCAAACATTGGTATAGACCCAAGATTTGTGTGGTAAATTTGCTAAGCGTAATAATAACTACAAGTTTGTATTACTGGTAAACAAACTTTGCTTTAACTACAAACTTGACCCAAATGTTCATCTAGACCCAAGAATTTGTGTGGTAAAATTTGCTAAGTGTAATAATAACTACAAGTTTGTATAAATAGTAAACAAACTTTACTTTAATAAAATCGTGCAAAACAGCTAAATTTTGAAAGATCTCAAAATTCGACGAAACTTGACCAAATGTTGGTCTAGGCCCAAGAATTTGTGTGCCAAATTTCATAAGCATAATAATAACTACAAGTTTGTAAAAAAGGGAAAGAAACTTGCTTTAACAAAACCAGGGAAAACAACTAAATTTTGAACGTTCGCAGAATTCGACGAAATTTACCCAAACGTTGGTATAGACCCAAGAATTTGAGTGGTAAAATTTGCTAAGCGTAATAATAACTACAAGTTTGTATAAATGGTAAACAAACTATGCTTTCATAAAACCGTGCAAAACAGCTAAATTTTTTATGTTCTTAGAATTCGACGAAATTTACCCAAACGTTGGTATAGTCCCAAGAATTTGTATGGTAAATTTGATAAGCATATTAATAACTACATGTCTGTATAAATGCGAAACAAACTTTGCTTTAATAAAACCGTGCAATACAACTAAATTTTTGAACATTCTCTGAATTCGACGAAACTTGATCCAAACGTTGGTCTAGACCCAAGAGTTTGTGTGGTAAATTTGCTAAGCGTAATAATAACTACAAGTTTGTACAAAAGGGAAAGAAATTTGCTTTAACAAAACCGTGGAAAACAACTAAATTTTGAACGATCGCAGAATTCGACGAAATTTACTCAAACGTTGGTATAGTCCCAAGAATTTGTATGGTAAATTTGATAAGCGTATTAATAACTACAAGTCTGTATAAATGCCCAACAAACTTTGCTTTAATAAAATCGTGCAATACAACTAAATTTTTGAATGTTCTCAGAATTCGACGAAACTTGACCCAAACGTTGGTCTAGACCCAAGAGTTTGTGTGGTAAATTTGCTAAACGTAATAATAACTACAAGTTTGTACAAATGGTAAACAAACATTGCTTTAATAAAACCGTGCAAAACAGCTAAATTTTAAACGTTCACAGAATTCGACGAAACTTGATCGAAACATTGGTCTAGGCGCAGGAATTTATGTGCCAAATTTGCTAAGCGTAATAATAACTACAAGTTTGTATAAAAGGGAAACAAACTTGCTTTAACAAAACCGTGTAAAACAGCTACATTTTTTAACGTTCTTAGAATTCGACGAAATTGACCCAAATGTTGGTATAGGCATAAGAATTCGTAAGGTATATTTGCTAAGCGTAATAATAACTACAAGTTTGTATAAATACGAAACAAACTTTGCTATAATAAAACCGTGCAATACAACTAAATTTTTTAACGTTCTCAGAATTCGACGAAACTTGACCCAAACGTTGGTCTAGACCCAAGAGTTTGTGTGGTAAATTTGCTAAGCGTAATAATAACTACAGGTTTGTATAAATGGGAATCAAACATTGCTTTAATAAAATCGAGCAAAACACCTAAATTTTGAACGTTCACAAAATTCGATAAAACCTGACCCAAACATTGGTATAGACCCAAGAATTTGTGTGGTAAATTTGCTAAGCGTAATAATAACTACAAGTTTGTATTACTGGTAAACAAACTTTGCTTTAACTACAAACTTGACCCAAATGTTCATCTAGACCCAAGAATTTGTGTGGTAAAATTTGCTAAGTGTAATAATAACTACAAGTTTGTATAAATGGTAAACAAACTTTGCTTTAATAAAATCGTGCAAAACAGCTAAATTTTGAAAGATCTCAAAATTCGACGAAACTTGACCAAACGTTGGTCTAGGCCCAAGAATTTGTGTGCCAAATTTCATAAGCATAATAATAACTACAAGTTTGTAAAAAAGGGATAGAAACTTGCTTTAACAAAACCGGGGAAAACAACTAAATTTTGAACGTTCGCAGAATTCGACGAAATTTACCCAAACGTTGGTATAGACCCAAGAATTTGTGTGGTAAAATTTGCTAAGCGTAATAATAACTACAAGTTTGTATAAATGGTAAACAAACTTTGCTTTCATAAAACCGTGCAAAACAGCTAAATTTTTTATGTTCTTAGAATTCGACGAAATTTACCCAAACGTTGGTATAGTCCCAAGAATTTGTATGGTAAATTTGATAAGCGTATTAATAACTACAAGTCTGTATAAATGCGAAACAAACTTTGCTTTAATAAAACCGTGCAATACAACTAAATTTTTGAACGTTCTCAGAATTCGACGAAACTTGACCGAAACGTTGGTCTAGACCCAAGAGTTTTTGTGGTAAATTTGCTAAGCGTAATAATAACTACAGGTTTGTATAAATGGGAATCAAACATTGCTTTAATAAAATCGAGCAAAACAGCTAAATTTTGAACGTTCACAAAATTCGATAAAACTTGACCCAAACATTGGTATAGACCCAAGAATTTGTGTGGTAAATTTGCTAAGCGTAATAATAACTACAAGTTTGTATTACTGGTAAACAAACTTTGCTTTAACTACAAACTTGACCCAAATGTTCATCTAGACCCAAGAATTTGTGTGGTAAAATTTGCTAAGTGTAATAATAACTACAAGTTTGTATAAATAGTAAACAAACTTTACTTTAATAAAATCGTGCAAAACAGCTAAATTTTGAAAGATCTCAAAATTCGACGAAACTTGACCAAATGTTGGTCTAGTCCCAAGAATTTGTGTGCCAAATTTCATAAGCATAATAATAACTACAAGTTTGTAAAAAAGGGAAAGAAACTTGCTTTAACAAAACCGGGGAAAACAACTAAATTTTGAACGTTCGCAGAATTCGACGAAATTTACCCAAACGTTGGTATAGACCCAAGAATTTGAGTGGTAAAATTTGCTAAGCGTAATAATAACTACAAGTTTGTATAAATGGTAAACAAACTATGCTTTCATAAAACCGTGCAAAACAGCTAAATTTTTTATGTTCTTAGAATTCGACGAAATTTACCCAAACGTTGGTATAGTCCCAAGAATTTGTATGGTAAATTTGATAAGCGTATTAATAACTACATGTCTGTATAAATGCGAAACAAACTTTGCTTTAATAAAACCGTGCAATACAACTAAATTTTTGAACATTCTCTGAATTCGACGAAACTTGATCCAAACGTTGGTCTAGACCCAAGAGTTTGTGTGGTAAATTTGCTAAGCGTAATAATAACTACAAGTTTGTACAAAAGGGAAAGAAATTTGCTTTAACAAAACCGTGGAAAACAACTAAATTTTGAACGATCGCAGAATTCGACGAAATTTACTCAAACGTTGGTATAGTCCCAAGAATTTGTATGGTAAATTTGATAAGCGTATTAATAACTACAAGTCTGTATAAATGCCCAACAAACTTTGCTTTAATAAAATCGTGCAATACAACTAAATTTTTGAATGTTCTCAGAATTCGACGAAACTTGACCCAAACGTTGGTCTAGACCCAAGAGTTTGTGTGGTAAATTTGCTAAACGTAATAATAACTACAAGTTTGTACAAATGGTAAACAAACATTGCTTTAATAAAACCGTGCAAAACAGCTAAATTTTAAACGTTCACAGAATTCGACGAAACTTGATCGAAACATTGGTCTAGGCGCAGGAATTTATGTGCCAAATTTGCTAAGCGTAATAATAACTACAAGTTTGTATAAAAGGGAAACAAACTTGCTTTAACAAAACCGTGTAAAACAGCTACATTTTTTAACGTTCTTAGAATTCGACGAAATTGACCCAAATGTTGGTATAGGCATAAGAATTCGTAAGGTATATTTGCTAAGCGTAATAATAACTACAAGTTTGTATAAATACGAAACAAACTTTGCTATAATAAAACCGTGCAATACAACTAAATTTTTTAACGTTCTCAGAATTCGACGAAACTTGACCCAAACGTTGGTCTAGACCCAAGAGTTTGTGTGGTAAATTTGCTAAGCGTAATAATAACTACAGGTTTGTATAAATGGGAATCAAACATTGCTTTAATAAAATCGAGCAAAACACCTAAATTTTGAACGTTCACAAAATTCGATAAAACCTGACCCAAACATTGGTATAGACCCAAGAATTTGTGTGGTAAATTTGCTAAGCGTAATAATAACTACAAGTTTGTATTACTGGTAAACAAACTTTGCTTTAACTACAAACTTGACCCAAATGTTCATCTAGACCCAAGAATTTGTGTGGTAAAATTTGCTAAGTGTAATAATAACTACAAGTTTGTATAAATGGTAAACAAACTTTGCTTTAATAAAATCGTGCAAAACAGCTAAATTTTGAAAGATCTCAAAATTCGACGAAACTTGACCAAACGTTGGTCTAGGCCCAAGAATTTGTGTGCCAAATTTCATAAGCATAATAATAACTACAAGTTTGTAAAAAAGGGATAGAAACTTGCTTTAACAAAACCGGGGAAAACAACTAAATTTTGAACGTTCGCAGAATTCGACGAAATTTACCCAAACGTTGGTATAGACCCAAGAATTTGTGTGGTAAAATTTGCTAAGCGTAATAATAACTACAAGTTTGTATAAATGGTAAACAAACTTTGCTTTCATAAAACCGTGCAAAACAGCTAAATTTTTTATGTTCTTAGAATTCGACGAAATTTACCCAAACGTTGGTATAGTCCCAAGAATTTGTATGGTAAATTTGATAAGCGTATTAATAACTACAAGTCTGTATAAATGCGAAACAAACTTTGCTTTAATAAAACCGTGCAATACAACTAAATTTTTGAACGTTCTCAGAATTCGACGAAACTTGACCGAAACGTTGGTCTAGACCCAAGAGTTTTTGTGGTAAATTTGCTAAGCGTAATAATAACTACAGGTTTGTATAAATGGGAATCAAACATTGCTTTAATAAAATCGAGCAAAACAGCTAAATTTTGAACGTTCACAAAATTCGATAAAACTTGACCCAAACATTGGTATAGACCCAAGAATTTGTGTGGTAAATTTGCTAAGCGTAATAATAACTACAAGTTTGTATTACTGGTAAACAAACTTTGCTTTAACTACAAACTTGACCCAAATGTTCATCTAGACCCAAGAATTTGTGTGGTAAAATTTGCTAAGTGTAATAATAACTACAAGTTTGTATAAATAGTAAACAAACTTTACTTTAATAAAATCGTGCAAAACAGCTAAATTTTGAAAGATCTCAAAATTCGACGAAACTTGACCAAATGTTGGTCTAGTCCCAAGAATTTGTGTGCCAAATTTCATAAGCATAATAATAACTACAAGTTTGTAAAAAAGGGAAAGAAACTTGCTTTAACAAAACCGGGGAAAACAACTAAATTTTGAACGTTCGCAGAATTCGACGAAATTTACCCAAACGTTGGTATAGACCCAAGAATTTGAGTGGTAAAATTTGCTAAGCGTAATAATAACTACAAGTTTGTATAAATGGTAAACAAACTATGCTTTCATAAAACCGTGCAAAACAGCTAAATTTTTTATGTTCTTAGAATTCGACGAAATTTACCCAAACGTTGGTATAGTCCCAAGAATTTGTATGGTAAATTTGATAAGCGTATTAATAACTACATGTCTGTATAAATGCGAAACAAACTTTGCTTTAATAAAACCGTGCAATACAACTAAATTTTTGAACATTCTCTGAATTCGACGAAACTTGATCCAAACGTTGGTCTAGACCCAAGAGTTTGTGTGGTAAATTTGCTAAGCGTAATAATAACTACAAGTTTGTACAAAAGGGAAAGAAATTTGCTTTAACAAAACCGTGGAAAACAACTAAATTTTGAACGATCGCAGAATTCGACGAAATTTACTCAAACGTTGGTATAGTCCCAAGAATTTGTATGGTAAATTTGATAAGCGTATTAATAACTACAAGTCTGTATAAATGCCCAACAAACTTTGCTTTAATAAAATCGTGCAATATAACTAAATTTTTGAATGTTCTCAGAATTCGACGAAACTTGACCCAAACGTTGGTCTAGACCCAAGAGTTTGTGTGGTAAATTTGCTAAACGTAATAATAACTACAAGTTTGTACAAATGGTAAACAAACATTGCTTTAATAAAACCGTGCAAAACAGCTAAATTTTAAACGTTCACAGAATTCGACGAAACTTGATCGAAACATTGGTCTAGGCGCAGGAATTTATGTGCCAAATTTGCTAAGCGTAATAATAACTACAAGTTTGTATAAAAGGGAAACAAACTTGCTTTAACAAAACCGTGTAAAACAGCTACATTTTTTAACGTTCTTAGAATTCGACGAAATTGACCCAAATGTTGGTATAGGCATAAGAATTCGTAAGGTATATTTGCTAAGCGTAATAATAACTACAAGTTTGTATAAATACGAAACAAACTTTGCTATAATAAAACCGTGCAATACAACTAAATTTTTTAACGTTCTCAGAATTCGACGAAACTTGACCCAAACGTTGGTCTAGACCCAAGAGTTTGTGTGGTAAATTTGCTAAGCGTAATAATAACTACAGGTTTGTATAAATGGGAATCAAACATTGCTTTAATAAAATCGAGCAAAACACCTAAATTTTGAACGTTCACAAAATTCGATAAAACCTGACCCAAACATTGGTATAGACCCAAGAATTTGTGTGGTAAATTTGCTAAGCGTAATAATAACTATAAGTTTGTATTACTGGTAAACAAACTTTGCTTTAACTACAAACTTGACCCAAATGTTCATCTAGACCCAAGAATTTGTGTGGTAAAATTTGCTAAGTGTAATAATAACTACAAGTTTGTATAAATGGTAAACAAACTTTGCTTTAATAAAATCGTGCAAAACAGCTTAATTTTGAAAGATCTCAAAATTCGACGAAACTTGACCAAACGTTGGTCTAGGCCCAAGAATTTGTGTGCCAAATTTCATAAGCATAATAATAACTACAAGTTTGTAAAAAAGGGATAGAAACTTGCTTTAACAAAACCGGGGAAAACAACTAAATTTTAAACGTTCGCAGAATTCGACGAAATTTACCCAAACGTTGGTATAGACCCAAGAATTTGTGTGGTAAAATTTGCTAAGCGTAATAATAACTACAAGTTTGTATAAATGGTAAACAAACTTTGCTTTCATAAAACCGTGCAAAACAGCTAAATTTTTTATGTTCTTAGAATTCGACGAAATTTACCCAAACGTTGGTATAGTCCCAAGAATTTGTATGGTAAATTTGATAAGCGTATTAATAACTACAAGTCTGTATAAATGCGAAACAAACTTTGCTTTAATAAAACCGTGCAATACAACTAAATTTTTGAACGTTCTCTGAATTCGACGAAACTTGATCCAAACGTTGGTCTAGACCCAAGAGTTTGTGTGGTAAATTTGCTAAGCGTAATAATAACTACAAGTTTGTACAAAAGGGAAAGAAATTTGCTTTAACAAAACCGTGGAAAACAACTAAATTTTGAACGTTCGCAGAATTCGACGGAATTTACTCAAACGTTGGTATAGTCCCAAGAATTTGTATGGTAAATTTGATAAGCGTATTAATAACTACAAGTCTGTATAAATGCGAAACAAACTTTGCTTTAATAAAATCGTGCAATACAACTAAATTTTTGAATGTTCTCAGAATTCGACGAAACTTGACCCAAACGTTGGTCTAGACCCAAGAGTTTGTGTGGTAAATTTGCTAAACGTAATAATAACTACAAGTTTGTACAAATGGTAAACAAACATTGCTTTAATAAAACCGTGCAAAACAGCTAAATTTTAAACGTTCTCAGAATTCGACGAAACTTGATCGAAACATTGGTCTAGGCGCAGGAATTTATGTGCCAAATTTGCTAAGCGTAATAATAACAACAAGTTTGTATAAATGGTAAACAAACTTTGCTTTCATAAAACCGTGCAAAACAGCTAAATTTTTTATGTTCTTAGAATTCGACGAAATTGACCCAAATGTTTTTATAGGCATAAGAATTTGTAAGGTATATTTGATAAGCGTAATAATAACTACAAGTCTGTATAAATGCGAAACAAACTTTGCTTTAATAAAACCGTGCAATACAACTAAATTTTTTAACGTTCTCAGAATTCGACGAAACTTGACCGAAACGTTGGTCTAGACCCAAGAGTTTGTGTGGTAAATTTGCTAAGCGTAATAATAACTACAGGTTTGTATAAATGGGAATCAAACATTGCTTTAATAAAATCGAGCAAAACAGCTAAATTTTGAACGTTCACAAAATTCGATAAAACTTGACACAAACATTGGTATAGACCCAAGAATTTGTGTGGTAAATTTGCTAAGCGTAATAATAACTACAAGTTTGTATTACTGGTAAACAAACTTTGCTTTAACTACAAACTTGACCCAAATGTTCATCTAGACCCAAGAATTTGTGTGGTAAAATTTGCTAAGTGTAATAATAACTACAAGTTTGTATAAATGTTAAACAAACTTTGCTTTAATAAAATCGTGCAAAACAGCTAAATTTTGAAAGATCTCAAAATTCGACGAAACTTGACCAAACGTTGGTCTAGGCCCAAGAATTTGTGTGCCAAATTTCATAAGCATAATAATAACTACAAGTTTGTAAAAAAGGGAAAGAAACTTGCTTTAACAAAACCGGGGAAAACAACTAAATTTTGAACGTTCGCAGAATTCGACGAAATTTACCCAAACGTTGCTATAGACCCAAGAATTTGTGTGGTAAAATTTGCTAAGCGTAATAATAACTACAAGTTTGTATAAATGGTAAACAAACTATGCTTTCATAAAACCGTGCAAAACAGCTAAATTTTGAATGTTCTTAGAATTCGACGAAATTTACCCAAACGTTGGTATAGTCCCAAGAATTTGTATGGTAAATTTGATAAGCGTATTAATAACTACAAGTCTGTATAAATGCGAAACAAACTTTGCTTTAATAAAACCGTGCAATACAACTAAATTTTTGAACGTTCTCAGAATTCGACGAAACTTGACCGAAACGTTGGTCTAGACCCAAGAGTTTTTGTGGTAAATTTGCTAAGCGTAATAATAACTACAGGTTTGTATAAATGGGAATCAAACATTGCTTTAATAAAATCGAGCAAAACAGCTAAATTTTGAACGTTCACAAAATTCGATAAAACTTGACCCAAACATTGGTATAGACCCAAGAATTTGTGTGGTAAATTTGCTAAGCGTAATAATAACTACAAGTTTGTATTACTGGTAAACAAACTTTGCTTTAACTACAAACTTGACCCAAATGTTCATCTAGACCCAAGAATTTGTGTGGTAAAATTTGCTAAGTGTAATAATAACTACAAGTTTGTATAAATAGTAAACAAACTTTACTTTAATAAAATCGTGCAAAACAGCTAAATTTTGAAAGATCTCAAAATTCGACGAAACTTGACCAAACGTTGGTCTAGGCCCAAGAATTTGTGTGCCAAATTTCATAAGCATAATAAAACTACAAGTTTGTAAAAAAGGTACAGAAACTTGCTTTAACAAAACCGGGGAAAACAACTAAATTTTGAACGTTCGCAGAATTCGACGAAATTTACCCAAACGTTGGTATAGACCCAAGAATTTGTGTGGTAAAATTTGCTAAGCGTAATAATAACTACAAGTTTGTATAAATGGTAAACAAACTATGCTTTCATAAAACCGTGCAAAACAGCTAAATTTTTTATGTTCTTAGAATTCGACGAAATTTACCCAAACGTTGGTATAGTCCCAAGAATTTGTATGGTAAATTTGATAAGCGTATTAATAACTACAAGTCTGTATAAATGCGAAACAAACTTTGCTTTAATAAAACCGTGCAATACAACTAAATTTTTGAACATTCTCTGAATTCGACGAAACTTGATCCAAACGTTGGTCTAGACCCAAGAGTTTGTGTGGTAAATTTGCTAAGCGTAATAATAACTACAAGTTTGTACAAAAGGGAAAGAAATTTGCTTTAACAAAACCGTGGAAAACAACTAAATTTTGAACGATCGCAGAATTCGACGAAATTTACTCAAACGTTGGTATAGTCCCAAGAATTTGTATGGTAAATTTGATAAGCGTATTAATAACTACAAGTCTGTATAAATGCCCAACAAACTTTGCTTTAATAAAATCGTGCAATACAACTAAATTTTTGAATGTTCTCAGAATTCGACGAAACTTGACCCAAACGTTGGTCTAGACCCAAGAGTTTGTGTGGTAAATTTGCTAAACGTAATAATAACTACAAGTTTGTACAAATGGTAAACAAACATTGCTTTAATAAAACCGTGCAAAACAGCTAAATTTTAAACGTTCACAGAATTCGACGAAACTTGATCGAAACATTGGTCTAGGCGCAGGAATTTATGTGCCAAATTTGCTAAGCGTAATAATAACTACAAGTTTGTATAAAAGGGAAACAAACTTGCTTTAACAAAACCGTGTAAAACAGCTACATTTTTTAACGTTCTTAGAATTCGACGAAATTGACCCAAATGTTGGTATAGGCATAAGAATTCGTAAGGTATATTTGCTAAGCGTAATAATAACTACAAGTTTGTATAAATACGAAACAAACTTTGCTATAATAAAACCGTGCAATACAACTAAATTTTTTAACGTTCTCAGAATTCGACGAAACTTGACCCAAACGTTGGTCTAGACCCAAGAGTTTGTGTGGTAAATTTGCTAAGCGTAATAATAACTACAGGTTTGTATAAATGGGAATCAAACATTGCTTAAATAAAATCGAGCAAAACACCTAAATTTTGAACGTTCACAAAATTCGATAAAACCTGACCCAAACATTGGTATAGACCCAAGAATTTGTGTGGTAAATTTGCTAAGCGTAATAATAACTACAAGTTTGTATTACTGGTAAACAAACTTTGCTTTAACTACAAACTTGACCCAAATGTTCATCTAGACCCAAGAATTTGTGTGGTAAAATTTGCTAAGTGTAATAATAACTACAAGTTTGTATAAATGGTAAACAAACTTTGCTTTAATAAAATCGTGCAAAACAGCTAAAATTTTGAAAGATCTCAAAATTCGACGAAACTTGACCAAACGTTGGTCTAGGCCCAAGAATTTGTGTGCCAAATTTCATAAGCATAATAATAACTACAAGTTTGTAAAAAAGGGATAGAAACTTGCTTTAACAAAACCGGGGAAAACAACTAAATTTTGAACGTTCGCAGAATTCGACGAAATTTACCCAAACGTTGGTATAGACCCAAGAATTTGTGTGGTAAAATTTGCTAAGCGTAATAATAACTACAAGTTTGTATAAATGGTAAACAAACTATGCTTTCATAAAACCGTGCAAAACAGCTAAATTTTTTATGTTCTTAGAATTCGACGAAATTTACCCAAACGTTGGTATAGTCCCAAGAATTTGTATGGTAAATTTGATAAGCGTATTAATAACTACAAGTCTGTATAAATGCGAAACAAACTTTGCTTTAATAAAACCGTGCAATACAACTAAATTTTTGAACATTCTCTGAATTCGACGAAACTTGATCCAAACGTTGGTCTAGACCCAAGAGTTTGTGTGGTAAATTTGCTAAGCGTAATAATAACTACAAGTTTGTACAAAAGGGAAAGAAATTTGCTTTAACAAAACCGTGGAAAACAACTAAATTTTGAACGATCGCAGAATTCGACGAAATTTACTCAAACCTTGGTATAGTCCCAAGAATTTGTATGGTAAATTTGATAAGCGTATTAATAACTACAAGTCTGTATAAATGCCCAACAAACTTTGCTTTAATAAAATCGTGCAATACAACTAAATTTTTGAATGTTCTCAGAATTCGACGAAACTTGACCCAAACGTTGGTCTAGACCCAAGAGTTTGTGTGGTAAATTTGCTAAACGTAATAATAACTACAAGTTTGTACAAATGGTAAACAAACATTGCTTTAATAAAATCGTGCAAAACAGCTAAATTTTAAACGTTCACAGAATTCGACGAAACTTGATCGAAACATTGGTCTAGGCGCAGGAATTTATGTGCCAAATTTGCTAAGCGTAATAATAACTACAAGTTTGTATAAAAGGGAAACAAACTTGCTTTAACAAAACCGTGTAAAACAGCTACATTTTTTAACGTTCTTAGAATTCGACGAAATTGACCCAAATGTTGGTATAGGCATAAGAATTCGTAAGGTATATTTGCTAAGCGTAATAATAACTACAAGTTTGTATAAATACGAAACAAACTTTGCTATAATAAAACCGTGCAATACAACTAAATTTTTTAACGTTCTCAGAATTCGACGAAACTTGACCCAAACGTTGGTCTAGACCCAAGAGTTTGTGTGGTAAATTTGCTAAGCGTAATAATAACTACAGGTTTGTATAAATGGGAATCAAACATTGCTTTAATAAAATCGAGCAAAACACCTAAATTTTGAACGTTCACAAAATTCGATAAAACCTGACCCAAACATTGGTATAGACCCAAGAATTTGTGTGGTAAATTTGCTAAGCGTAATAATAACTACAAGTTTGTATTACTGGTAAACAAACTTTGCTTTAACTACAAACTTGACCCAAATGTTCATCTAGACCCAAGAATTTGTGTGGTAAAATTTGCTAAGTGTAATAATAACTACAAGTTTGTATAAATGGTAAACAAACTTTGCTTTAATAAAATCGTGCAAAACAGCTAAATTTTGAAAGATCTCAAAATTCGACGAAACTTGACCAAACGTTGGTCTAGGCCCAAGAATTTGTGTGCCAAATTTCATAAGCATAATAATAACTACAAGTTTGTAAAAAAGGGAAAGAAACTTGCTTTAACAAAACCGGGGAAAACAACTAAATTTTGAACGTTCGCAGAATTCGACGAAATTTACCCAAACGTTGGTATAGACCCAAGAATTTGTGTGGTAAAATTTGCTAAGCGTAATAATAACTACAAGTTTGTATAAATGGTAAACAAACTTTGCTTTTATAAAACCGTGCAAAACAGCTAAATTTTGAATGTTCTTAGGATTCGACGAAATTTACCCAAACGTTGGTATAGTCCCAAGAATTTGTATGGTAAATTTGATAAGCGTATTAATAACTACAAGTCTGTATAAATGCGAAACAAACTTTGCTTTAATAAAACCGTGCAATACAACTAAATTTTTGAACGTTCTCTGAATTCGACGAAACTTGATCCAAACGTTGGTCTAGACCCAAGAGTTTGTGTGGTAAATTTGCTAAGCGTAATAATAACTACAAGTTTGTACAAAAGGAAAAGAAACTTGCTTTAACAAAACCGTGGAAAACAACTAAATTTTGAACATTCGCAGAATTCGACGAAATTTACTCAAACGTTGGTATAGTCCCAAAAATTTGTATGGTAAATTTGATAAGCGTATTAATAACTACAAGTCTGTATAAATGCGAAACAAACTTTGCTTTAATAAAATCGTGCAATACAACTAAATTTTTGAATGTTCTCAGAATTCGACGAAACTTGACCCAAACGTTGGTCTAGACCCAAGAGTTTGTGTGGTAAATTTGCTAAGCGTAATAATAACTACAGGTTTGTATAAATGGAAATCAAACATTGCTTTAATAAAATCGAGCAAAACAGCTAAATTTTGAACGTTCACAAAATTCGATAAAACTTGACCCAAACGTTGGTATAGACCCAAGAATTTGTGTGGTAAATTTGCTAAGCGTAATAATAACTACAAGTTTGTATAACTGGTAAACAAACTTTGCTTTAACTACAAACTTGACCCAAATGTTCGTCTAGACCCAAGAATTTGTGTGGTAAAATTTGCTAAGCGTAATAATAACTACAAGTTTGTATAAATGGTAAACAAACTTTGCTTTAATAAAATCGTGCAAAACAGCTAAATTTTGAAAGATCTCAAAATTCGACGAAATTTGACCAAACATTGGTCTAGGCCCAAGAATTTGTGTGCCAAATTTCATAAGCATAATAATAACTACAAGTTTGTATAAAAAGGAAAGAAACTTGCTTTAACAAAACCGGGGAAAACAACTAAATTTTGAACGTTCGCAGAATTCGACGAAATTTACCCAAACGTTGTTATAGACCCAAGAATTTGTGTGGTAAAATTTGCTAAGCGTAATAATAACTACAAGTTTGTATAAATGGTAAACAAACTTTGCTTTCATAAAACCGTGCAAAACAGCTAAATTTTGCATGTTCTTAGAATTCGACGAAATTTACCCAAACGTTGGTATAGTCCCAAGAATTTGTATGGTAAATTTGATAAGCGTATTAATAACTACAAGTCTGTATAAATGCGAAACAAACTTTACTTTAATAAAACCGTGCAATACAACTAAATTTTTGAACGTTCTCTGAATTCGACGAAACTTGATCCAAACGTTGGTCTAGACCCAAGAGTTTGTGTGGTAAATTTACTAAGCGTAATAATAACTACAAGTGTGTACAAAAGGGAAAGAAACTTGCTTTAACAAAACCGTGGAAAACAACTAAATTTTGAACGTTCGCAGAATTCGACTAAATTTACTCAAACGTTTGTATAGTCCCAAGAATTTGTATGGTAAATTTGATAAGCGTATTAATAACTACAAGTCTGTATAAATGCGAAACAAACTTTGCTTTAATAAAATCGTGCAATACAACTAAATTTTTGAATGTTCTCAGAATTCGACGAAACTTGACCCAAATGTTGGTTTAGACCCAAGAGTTTGTGTGGTAAATTTGCTAAGCGTAATAAAAACTACAGGTTTGTATAAATGGAAATCAAACATTGCTTTAATAAAATCGAGCAAAACAGCTAAATTTTGTACGTTCACAAAATTCGATAAAACTTGACCCAAACGTTGGTATAGACCCAAGAATTTGTGTGGTAAATTTGCTAAGCGTAATAATAACTACAAGTTTGTATAACTGGTAAACAAACTTTGCTTTAACTACAAACTTGACCCAAATGTTCGTCTAGACCCAAGAATTTGTGTGGTAAAATTTGCTAAGCGTAATAATAACTACAAGTTTGTATAAATGGTAAACAAACTTTGCTTTTATAAAATCGTGCAAAACAGCTAAATTTTGAAAGATCTCAAAATTCGACGAAATTTGACCAAACGTTGGTCTAGGCCCAAGAATTTGTGTGCCAAATTTCATAAGCATAATAATAACTACAAGTTTGTATAAAAGGGAAAAAAACTTGCTTTAACAAAACCGGGGAATACAACTAAATTTTGAACGTTCGCAGAATTCGACGAAATTTACCCAAACGTTGGTATAGACCCAAGAATTTGTGTGGTAGAATTTGCTAAGCGTAATAATAACTACAAGTTTGTATAAATGGTAAACAAACTTTGCTTTCATAAAACCGTGCAAAACAGCTAAATTTTGAATGTTCTTAGAATTCGACGAAATTTACCCAAACGTTGGTATAGTCCCAAGAATTTGTATGGTAAATTTGATAAGCGTATTAATAACTACAAGTCTGTATAAATGCGAAACAAACTTTGCTTTAATAAAACCGTGCAGTACAACTAAATTTTCGAACGTTCTCAGAATTCGACGAAACTTGACCCAAACGTTGGTCTAGACCCAAGAGTTTGTGTGGTAATATTGCTAAGCGTAATAATAACTGCAAGTTTGTACAAAAGGGAAAGAAACTTGCTTTAACAAAACCGTGGAAAACAACTAAATTTTGAACGTTCGCAGAATTCGACGAAATTTACTCAAACGTTGGTATAGTCCCAAGAATTTGTATGGTAAATTTGATAAGCGTATTAATGACTACAAGTCTGTATAAATGCGAAACAAACTTTGCTTTAATAAAATCGTGCAATACAACTAAATTTTTGAATGTTCTCAGAATTCGACGAAACTTGACCCAAACGTTGGTCTAGACCCAAGAGTTTGTGTGGTTAATTTGCTAAGCGTAATAATAACTACAGGTTTGTATAAATGAGAATCAAACATTGCTTTAATAAAATCGAGCAAAACAGCTAAATTTTGAACGTTCACAAAATTCGATAAAACTTGACCCAAACGTTGGTATAGACCCAAGAATTTGTGTGGTAAATTTGCTAAGCGTAATAATAACTACAAGTTTGTATAACTGGTAAACAAACTTTGCTTTAACTACAAACTTGACCCAAATGTTCGTCTAGACCCAAGAATTTGTGTGGTAAAATTTGCTAAGCGTAATAATAACTACAAGTTTGTATAAATGGTAAACAATCTTTGCTTTCATAAAACCGTGCAAAACAGCTAAATTTTGAATGTTCTTAGAATTCGACGAAATTTACCCAAACGTTGGTATAGTCCCAAGAATTTGTATGGTAAATTTGATAAGCGTATTAATAACTACAAGTCTGTATAAATGCGAAACAAACTTTGCTTTAATAAAATCGTGCAATACAACTAAATTTTTGAACGTTCTCTGAATTCGACGAAACTTGATCCAAACGTTGGTCTAGACCCAAGAGTTTGTGGGGTAAATTTGCTAAGCGTAATAATAACTACAAGTTTGTACAAAAGGGAAAGAAACTTGCTTTAACAAAACCGTGGAAAACAACTAAATTTTGAATGTTCGCAGAATTCGACGAAATTTACTCAAACGTTGGTATAGTCCCAAGAATTTGTGTGGTAAATTTGCTAAGCGTAATAATAACTACAAGTTTGTATAACTGGTAAACAAACTTTGCTTTAACTACAAACTTGACCCAAATGTTCGTCTAGACCCAAGAATTTGTGTGGTAAAATTTGCTAAGCGTAATAATAACTACAAGTTTGTATAAATGGTAAACAAACTTTGCTTTAATAAAATCGTGCAAAACAGCTAAATTTTGAAAGATCTCAAAATTCGACGAAATTTGACCAAACATTGGTCTAGGCCCAAGAATTTGTGTGCCAAATTTCATAAGCATAATAATAACTACAAGTTTGTATAAAAAGGAAAGAAACTTGCTTTAACAAAACCGTGGAAAACAACTAAATTTTGAACGTTCGCAGAATTCGACGAAATTTACCCAAACGTTGTTATAGACCCAAGAATTTGTGTGGTAAAATTTGCTAAGCGTAATAATAACTACAAGTTTGTATAAATGGTAAACAAACTTTGCTTTCATAAAACCGTGCAAAACAGCTAAATTTTGCATGTTCTTAGAATTCGACGAAATTTACCCAAACGTTGGTATAGTCCCAAGAATTTGTATGGTAAATTTGATAAGCGTATTAATAACTACAAGTCTGTATAAATGCGAAACAAACTTTACTTTAATAAAACCGTGCAATACAACTAAATTTTTGAACGTTCTCTGAATTCGACGAAACTTGATCCAAACGTTGGTCTAGACCCAAGAGTTTGTGTGGTAAATTTACTAAGCGTAATAATAACTACAAGTGTGTACAAAAGGGAAAGAAACTTGCTTTAACAAAACCGTGGAAAACAACTAAATTTTTAACGTTCGCAGAATTCGACTAAATTTACTCAAACGTTTGTATAGTCCCAAGAATTTGTATGGTAAATTTGATAAGCGTATTAATAACTACAAGTCTGTATAAATGCGAAACAAACTTTGCTTTAATAAAATCGTGCAATACAACTAAATTTTTGAATGTTCTCAGAATTCGACGAAACTTGACCCAAATGTTGGTTTAGACCCAAGAGTTTGTGTGGTAAATTTGCTAAGCGTAATAAAAACTACAGGTTTGTATAAATGGAAATCAAACATTGCTTTAATAAAATCGAGCAAAACAGCTAAATTTTGTACGTTCACAAAATTCGATAAAACTTGACCCAAACGTTGGTATAGACCCAAGAATTTGTGTGGTAAATTTGCTAAGCGTAATAATAACTACAAGTTTCTATAACTGGTAAACAAACTTTGCTTTAACTACAAACTTGACCCAAATGTTCGTCTAGACCCAAGAATTTGTGTGGTAAAATTTGCTAAGCGTAATAATAACTACAAGTTTGTATAAATGGTAAACAAACTTTGCTTTTATAAAATCGTGCAAAACAGCTAAATTTTGAAAGATCTCAAAATTCGACGAAATTTGACCAAACGTTGGTCTAGGCCCAAGAATTTGTGTGCCAAATTTCATAAGCATAATAATAACTACAAGTTTGTATAAAAGGGAAAAAAACTTGCTTTAACAAAACCGGGGAATACAACTAAATTTTGAACGTTCGCAGAATTCGACGAAATTTACCCAAACGTTGGTATAGACCCAAGAATTTGTGTGGTAGAATTTGCTAAGCGTAATAATAACTACAAGTTTGTATAAATGGTAAACAAACTTTGCTTTCATAAAACCGTGCAAAACAGCTAAATTTTGAATGTTCTTAGAATTCGACGAAATTTACCCAAACGTTGGTATAGTCCCAAGAATTTGTATGGTAAATTTGATAAGCGTATTAATAACTACAAGTCTGTATAAATGCGAAACAAACTTTGCTTTAATAAAACCGTGCAGTACAACTAAATTTTCGAACGTTCTCAGAATTCGACGAAACTTGACCCAAACGTTGGTCTAGACCCAAGAGTTTGTGTGGTAATATTGCTAAGCGTAATAATAACTGCAAGTTTGTACAAAAGGGAAAGAAACTTGCTTTAACAAAACCGTGGAAAACAACTAAATTTTGAACGTTCGCAGAATTCGACGAAATTTACTCAAACGTTGGTATAGTCCCAAGAATTTGTATGGTAAATTTGATAAGCGTATTAATGACTACAAGTCTGTATAAATGCGAAACAAACTTTGCTTTAATAAAATCGTGCAATACAACTAAATTTTTGAATGTTCTCAGAATTCGACGAAACTTGACCCAAACGTTGGTCTAGACCCAAGAGTTTGTGTGGTTAATTTGCTAAGCGTAATAATAACTACAGGTTTGTATAAATGAGAATCAAACATTGCTTTAATAAAATCGAGCAAAACAGCTAAATTTTGAACGTTCACAAAATTCGATAAAACTTGACCCAAACGTTGGTATAGACCCAAGAATTTGTGTGGTAAATTTGCTAAGCGTAATAATAACTACAAGTTTGTATAACTGGTAAACAAACTTTGCTTTAACTACAAACTTGACCCAAATGTTCGTCTAGACCCAAGAATTTGTGTGGTAAAATTTGCTAAGCGTAATAATAACTACAAGTTTGTATAAATGGTAAACAATCTTTGCTTTCATAAAACCGTGCAAAACAGCTAAATTTTGAATGTTCTTAGAATTCGACGAAATTTACCCAAACGTTGGTATAGTCCCAAGAATTTGTATGGTAAATTTGATAAGCGTATTAATAACTACAAGTCTGTATAAATGCGAAACAAACTTTGCTTTAATAAAATCGTGCAATACAACTAAATTTTTGAACGTTCTCTGAATTCGACGAAACTTGATCCAAACGTTGGTCTAGACCCAAGAGTTTGTGGGGTAAATTTGCTAAGCGTAATAATAACTACAAGTTTGTACAAAAGGGAAAGAAACTTGCTTTAACAAAACCGTGGAAAACAACTAAATTTTGAATGTTCGCAGAATTCGACGAAATTTACTCAAACGTTGGTATAGTCCCAAGAATTTGTATGGTAAATTTGATAAGCGTATTAATAACTACAAGTCTGTATAAATGCGAAACAAACCTTGCTTCAATAAAATCGTGCAATACAACTAAATTTTTGAATGTTCTCAGAATTCGACGAAACTTGACCCAAACGTTGGTCTAGACCCAAGAGTTTGTGTGGTAAATTTGCTAAGCGTAATAATAACTACAGGTTTGAATAAATGGGAATCAAACATTGCTTTAATAAAATCGAGCAAAACAGCTAAATTTTGAACGTTCACAAAATTCGATAAAACTTGACCCAAACGTTGGTATAGACCCAAGAATTTGTGTGGTATATTTGCTAAGCGTAATAATAACTACAAGTTTGTATAACTGGTAAACAAACTTTGCTTTAACTACAAACTTGACCCAAATGTTCGTCTAGACCCAAGAATTTGTGTGGTAAAATTTGCTAAGCGTAATAATAACTACAAGTTTGAATAAATGGTAAACAAACTTTGCTTTAATAAAATCGTGCAGAACAGCTAAATTTTGAAAGATCTCAAAATTCGACGAAATTTGGCCAAACGTTGGTCTAGGCCCAAGAATTTGTGTGCCAAATTTCATAAGCATAATAATAACTACAAGTTTGTATAAAAGGGAAAGAAACTTGCTTTAACAAAACCGGGGAAAACAACTAAATTTTGAACGTTCGCAGAATTCGACGAAATTTACCCAAACGTTGGTATAGACCCAAGAATTTGTGTGCTAAAATTTGCTAAGCGTAATAATAACTAGAAGTTTGTATAAATGGTAAACAAACTTTGCTTTCATAAAACCGTGCAAAACAACTAAATTTTGAATGTTCTTAGAGTTCGACGAAATTTACCCAAACGTTGGTATAGTCCCAAGAATTTGTATGGTAAATTTGATAAGCGTATTAATAACTACAAGTCTGTATAAATGCGAAACAAACTTTGCTTTAATAAAACCGTGTAATACAACTAAATTTTTGAACGTTTTCAGAATTCGACGAAACTTGACCGAAACGTTGGTCTAGACCCAAGAGTTTGTGTGGTAAATTTGCTAAGCGTAATAATAACTACAAGTTTGTACAAAATGGTAAACAAACTTGCTTTAACATAATCGTGGAAAATAACTAAATTTTGAACGTTCGCAGAATTCGACGAAATTTACTCAAACGTTGGTATAGTCCCAAGAATTTGTATGGTAAATTTGATAAGCGTATTAATAACTACAAGTCTGTATAAATGCGAAACAAACTTTGCTTTAATAAAACCGTGCAATACAACTAAATTTTTGAACATTCTCTGAATTCGACGAAACTTGATCCAAACGTTGGTCTAGACCCAAGAGTTTGTGTGGTAAATTTGCTAAGCGTAATAATAACTACAAGTTTGTACAAAAGGGAAAGAAATTTGCTTTAACAAAACCGTGGAAAATAACTAAATTTTGAACGATCGCAGAATTCGACGAAATTTACTCAAACGTTGGTATAGTCCCAAGAATTGTATGGTAAATTTGATAAGCGTATTAATAACTACAAGTCTGTATAAATGCCAAACAAACTTTGCTTTAATAAAATCGTGCAATACAACTAAATTTTTGAATGTTCTCAGAATTCGACGAAACTTGACCCAAACGTTGGTCTAGACCCAAGAGTTTGTGTGGTAAATTTGCTAAACGTAATAATAACTACAAATTTGTACAAATGGTAAACAAACATTGCTTTAATAAAACCGTGCAAAACAGCTAAATTTTAAACGTTCTCAGAATTCGACGAAACTTGATTGAAACATTGGTCTAGGCGCAGGAATTTATGTGCCAAATTTGCTAAGCGTAATAATAACTACAAGTTTGTATAAAAGGGAAACAAACTTGCTTTAACAAAACCGTGTAAAACAGCTACATTTTTTAACGTTCTTAGAATTCGACGAAATTGACCCAAATGTTGGTATAGGCATAAGAATTCGTAAGGTATATTTGCTAAGCGTAATAATAACTACAAGTTTGTATAAATACGAAACAAACTTTGCTATAATAAAACCGTGCAATACAACTAAATTTTTTAACGTTCTCAGAATTCGACGAACCTTGACCCAAACGTTGGTCTAGACCCAAGAGTTTGTGTGGTAAATTTGCCAAGCGTAATAATAACTACAGGTGTGTATAAATGGGAATCAAACATTGCTTTAATAAAATCGAGCAAAACACCTAAATTTTGAACGTTCACAAAATTCGATAAAACCTGACCCAAACATTGGTATAGACCCAAGAATTTGTGTGGTAAATTTGCTAAGCGTAATAATAACTACAAGTTTGTATTACTGGTAAACAAACTTTGCTTTAACTACAAACTTGACCCAAATGTTCATCTAGACCCAAGAATTTGTGTGATAAAATTTGCTAAGTGTAATAATAACTACAAGTTTGTATAAATGGTAAACAAACTTTGCTTTAATAAAATCGTGCAAAACAGCTAAATTTTGAAAGATCTCAAAATTCGACGAAACTTGACCAAACGTTGGTCTAGGCCCAAGAATTTGTGTGCCAAATTTCATAAGCATAATAATAACTACAAGTTTGTAAAAAAGGGAAAGAAACTTGCTTTAACAAAATCGGGGAAAACAACTAAATTTTGAACGTTCGCAGAATTCGACGAAATTTACCCAAACGTTGTTATAGACCCAAGAATTTGTGTGGTAAAATTTGCTAAGCGTAATAATAACTACAAGTTTGTATAAATGGTAAACAAACTTTGCTTTTATAAAACCGTGCAAAACAGCTAAATTTTGAATGTTCTTAGGATTCGACGAAATTTACCCAAACGTTGGTATAGTCCCAAGAATTTGTATGGTAAATTTGATAAGCGTATTAATAACTACAAGTCTGTATAAATGCGAAACAAACTTTGCTTTAATAAAACCGTGCAATACAACTAAATTTTTGAACGTTCTCTGAATTTGACGAAACTTGATCCAAACGTTGGTCTAGACCCAAGAGTTTGTGTGGTAAATTTGCTAAGCGTAATAATAACTACAAGTTTGTACAAAAGGGAAAGAAACTTGCTTTAACAAAACCGTGGAAAACAACTAAATTTTGAACGTTCGCAGAATTCGACGAAATTTACTCAAACGTTGGTATAGTCCCAAAAATTTGTATGGTAAATTTGATAAGCGTATTAATAACTACAAGTCTGTATAAATGCGAAACAAACTTTGCTTTAATAAAATCGTGCAATACAACTAAATTTTTGAATGTTCTCAGAATTCGACGAAACTTGACCCAAACGTTGGTCTAGACCCAAGAGTTTGTGTGGTAAATTTGCTAAGCGTAATAATAACTACAGGGTTGTATAAATGGGAATCAAACATTGCTTTAATAAAATCGAGCAAAACAGCTAAATTTAGAACGTTCACAAAATTCGATAAAACTTGACCCAAATGTTGGTATAGACCCAAGAATTTGAGTGGTAAATTTGCTAAGCGTAATAATAACTACAAGTTTGTATAACTGGTAAACAAACTTTGCTTTAACTACAAACTTGACCCAAATGTTCGTCTAGACCCAAGAATTTGTGTGGTAAAATTTGCTAACCGTAATAATAACTACAAGTTTGTATAAATGGTAAACAAACTTTGCTTTCATAAAACCGTGCAAAACAGCTAAATTTTGAATGTTCTTAGAATTCGACGAAATTTACCCAAACGTTGGTATAGTCCCAAGAATTTGTATGGTAAATTTGATAAGCGTATTAATAACTACAAGTCTGTATAAATGCGAAACAAACTTTGCTTTAATAAAACCGTGCAATACAACTAAATTTTTGAACGTTCTCTGAATTCGACGAAACTTGATCCAAACGTTGGTCTAGACCCAAGAGTTTGTGTGGTAACTTTGCTAAGCGTAATAATAACTACAGGTTTGTATAAATGGAAATCAAACATTGCTTTAATAAAATCGAGCAAAACAGCTAAATTTTGAACGTTCACAAAATTCGATAAAACTTGACCCAAACGTTGGTATAGACCCAAGAATTTGTGTGGTAAATTTGCTAAGCGTAATAATAACTACAAGTTTGTATAACTGGTAAACAAACTTTGCTTTAACTACAAACTTGACCCAAATGTTCGTCTAGACCCAAGAATTTGTGTGGTAAAATTTGCTAAGCGTAATAATAACTACAAGTTTGTATAAATGGTAAACAAACTTTGCTTTAATAAAATCGTGCAAAACAGCTAAATTTTGAAAGATCTCAAAATTCGACGAAATTTGACCAAACATTGGTCTAGGCCCAAGAATTTGTGTGCCAAATTTCATAAGCATAATAATAATTACAAGTTTGTATAAAAAGGAAAGAAACTTGCTTTAACAAAACCGGGGAAAACAACTAAATTTTGAACGTTCGCAGAATTCGACGAAATTTACCCAAACGTTGTTATAGACCCAAGAATTTGTGTGGTAAAATTTGCTAAGCGTAATAATAACTACAAGTTTGTATAAATGGTAAACAAACTTTGCTTTCATAAAACCGTGCAAAACAGCTAAATTTTGCATGTTCTTAGAATTCGACGAAATTTACCCAAACGTTGGTATAGTCCCAAGAATTTGTATGGTAAATTTGATAAGCGTATTAATAACTACAAGTCTGTATAAATGCGAAACAAACTTTGCTTTAATAAAACCGTGCAATACAACTAAATTTTTGAACGTTCTCTGAATTCGACGAAACTTGATCCAAACGTTGGTCTAGACCCAAGAGTTTGTGTGGTAAATTTACTAAGCGTAATAATAACTACAAGTGTGTACAATAGGGAAAGAAACTTGCTTTAACAAAACCGTGGAAAACAACTAAATTTTGAACGTTCGCAGAATTCGACTAAATTTACTCAAACGTTGGTATAGTCCCAAGAATTTGTATGGTAAATTTGATAAGCGTATTAATAACTACAAGTCTGTATAAATGCGAAACAAACTTTGCTTTAATAAAATCGTGCAATACAACTAAATTTTTGAATGTTCTCAGAATTCGACGAAACTTGACCCAAATGTTGGTCTAGACCCAAGAGTTTGTGTGGTAAATTTGCTAAGCGTAATAATAACTACAGGTTTGTATAAATGGAAATCAAACATTGCTTTAATAAAATCGAGCAAAACAGCTAAATTTTGAACGTTCACAAAATTCGATAAAACTTGACCCAAACGTTGGTATAGACCCAAGAATTTGTGTGGTAAATTTGCTAAGCGTGATAATAACTACAAGTTTGTATAACTGGTAAACAAACTTTGCTTTAACTACAAACTTGACCCAAATGTTCGTCTAGACCCAAGAATTTGTGTGGTAAAATTTGCTAAGCGTAATAATAACTACAAGTTTGTATAAATGGTAAACAAACTTTGCTTTTATAAAATCGTGCAAAACAGCTAAATTTTGAAAGATCTCAAAATTCGACAAAATTTGACCAAACATTGGTCTAGGCCCAAGAATTTGTGTGCCAAATTTCATAAGAATAATAATAATTACAAGTTTGTATAAAAAGGAAAGAAACTTGCTTTAACAAAACCGGGGAAAACAACTAAATTTTGAACGTTCGCAGAATTCGACGAAATTTACCCAAACGTTGTTATAGACCCAAGAATTTGTGTGGTAAAATTTGCTAAGCGTAATAATAACTACAAGTTTGTATAAATGGTAAACAAACTTTGCTTTCATAAAACCGTGCAAAACAGCTAAATTTTGCATGTTCTTAGAATTCGACGAAATTTACCCAAACGTTGGTATAGTCCCAAGAATTTGTATGGTAAATTTGATAAGCGTATTAATAACTACAAGTCTGTATAAATGCGAAACAAACTTTGCTTTAATAAAACCGTGCAATACAACTAAATTTTTGAACGTTCTCTGAATTCGACGAAACTTGATCCAAACGTTGGTCTAGACCCAAGAGTTTGTGTGGTAAATTTACTAAGCGTAATAATAACTACAAGTGTGTACAATAGGGAAAGAAACTTGCTTTAACAAAACCGTGGAAAACAACTAAATTTTGAACGTTCGCAGAATTCGACTAAATTTACTCAAACGTTGGTATAGTCCCCAGAATTTGTATGGTAAATTTGATAAGCGTATTAATAACTACAAGTCTGTATAAATGCGAAACAAACTTTGCTTTAATAAAATCGTGCAATACAACTAAATTTTTGAATGTTCTCAGAATTCGACGAAACTTGACCCAAATGTTGGTCTAGACCCAAGAGTTTGTGTGGTAAATTTGCTAAGCGTAATAATAACTATAGGTTTGTATAAATGGAAATCAAACATTGCTTTAATAAAATCGAGCAAAACAGCTAAATTTTGAACGTTCACAAAATTCGATAAAACTTGACCCAAATGTTGGTATAGACCCAAGAATTTGTGTGGTAAATTTGCTAAGCGTAATAATAACTACAAGTTTGTATAACTGGTAAACAAACTTTGCTTTAACTACAAACTTGACCCAAATGTTCGTCTAGACCCAAGAATTTGTGTGGTAAAATTTGCTAAGCGTAATAATAACTACAAGTTTGTATAAATGGTAAACAAACTTTGCTTTTATAAAATCGTGCAAAACAGCTAAATTTTGAAAGATCTCAAAATTCGACGAAATTTGACCAAACGTTGGTCTAGGCCCAAGAATTTGTGTGCCAAATTTCATAAGCATAATAATAACTACAAGTTTGTATAAAAGGGAAAAAAACTTGCTTTAACAAAACCGGGGAAAACAACTAAATTTTGAACGTTCGCAGAATTCGACGAAATTTACCCAAACGTTGGTATAGACCCAAGAATTTGTGTGGTAAAATTTGCTAAGCGTAATAATAACTACAAGTTTGTATAAATGGTAAACAAACTTTGCTTTCATAAAACCGTGCAAAACAGCTAAATTTTGAATGTTCTTAGAATTCGACGAAATTTACCCAAACGTTGGTATAGTCCCAAGAATTTGTATGGTAAATTTGATAAGCGTATTAATAACTACAAGTCTGTATAAATGCGAAACAAACTTTGCTTTAATAAAACCGTGCAATACAACTAAATTTTCGAACGTTCTCAGAATTCGACGAAACTTGACCCAAACGTTGGTCTAGACCCAAGAGTTTGTGTGGTAAATTTGCTAAGCGTAATAATAACTGCAAGTTTGTACAAAAGGGAAAGAAACTTGCTTTAACAAAACCGTGGAAAACAACTAAATTTTGAACGTTCGCAGAATTCGACGAAATTTGCTGTAACGTTGGTATAGTCCCAAGAATTTGTATGGTAAATTTGATAAGCGTATTAATAACTACAAGTCTGTATAAATGCGAAACAAACTTTGCTTTAATAAAACCGTGAATACAACTAAATTTTTGAACGTTCTCAGAATTCGACGAAACTTGACCCAAACGTTTGTCTAGACCCAAGAGTTTGTGTGGTAAATTTGCTAAGCGTAATAATAACTACAGGTTTGTATAAATGAGAATCAAACATTTCTTTAATAAAATCGAGCAAAACAGATAAATTTTGAACGTTCACAAAATTCGATAAAACTTGACCCAAACGTTGGTATAGACCCAAGAATTTGTGTGGTAAATTTGCTAAGCGTAATAATAACTACAAGTTTGTATAACTGGTAAACAAACTTTGCTTTAACTACAAACTTGACCCAAATGTTCGTCTAGACCCAAGAATTTGTGTGGTAAAATTTGCTAAGCGTAATAATAACTACAAGTTTGTATAAATGGTAAACAAACTTTGCTTTCATAAAACCGTGCAAAACAGCTAAATTTTGAATGTTCTTAGAATTCGACGAAATTTACCCAAACGTTGGTATAGTCCCAAGAATTTGTATGGTAAATTTGATAAGCGTATTAATAACTACAAGTCTGTATAAATGCGAAACAAACTTTGTTTTAATAAAACCGTGCAATACAACTAAATTTTTGAACGTTCTCTGAATTCGACGAAACTTGATCCAAACGTTGGTCTAGACCCAAGAGTTTGTGTGGTAAATTTGCTAAGCGTAATAATAACTACATGTTTGTACAAAAGGGAAAGAAACTTGCTTTAACAAAACCGTGGAAAACAACTATATTTTGAATGTTCGCAGAATTCGACGAAATTTACTCAAACGTTGGTATAGTCCCAAGAATTTGTATGGTAAATTTGATAAGCGTATTAATAACTACAAGTCTGTATAAATGCGAAACAAACTTTGCTTCAATAAAACCGTGCAATACAACTAAATTTTTGAATGTTCTCAGAATTCGACGAAACTTGACCCAAACGTTGGTCTAGACCCAACAGTTTGTGTGGTAAATTTGCTAAGCGTAATAATAAGTACAGGTTTGTATAAATGGGAATCAAACATTGCTTTAATAAAATCGAGCAGAACAGCTAAATTTTGAACGTTCACAAAATTCGATAAAACTTGACCCAAACGTTGGTATAGACCCAAGAATTTGTGTGGTATATTTGCTAAGCGTAATAATAACTACAAGTTTGTATAACTGGTAAACAAACTTTGCTTTAACTACAAACTTGACCCAAATGTTCGTCTAGACCCAAGAATTTGTGTGGTAAAATTTGCTAAGCGTAATAATAACTACAAGTTTGAATAAATGGTAAACAAACTTTGCTTTAATAAAATCGTGCAGAACAGCTAAATTTTGAAAGATCTCAAAATTCGACGAAATTTGGCCAAACGTTGGTCTAGGCCCAAGAATTTGTGTGCCAAATTTCATAAGCATAATAATAACTACAAGTATGTATAAAAGGGAAAGAAACTTGCTTTAACAAAACCGGGGAAAACAACTAAATTTTGAACGTTCGCAGAATTCGACGAAATTTACCCAAACGTTGGTATAGACCCAAGAATTTGTGTGCTAAAATTTGCTAAGCGTAATAATAACTAGAAGTTTGTATAAATGGTAAACAAACTTTGCTTTCATAAAACCGTGCAAAACAACTAAATTTTGAATGTTCTTAGAATTCGACGAAATTTACCCAAACGTTGGTATAGTCCCAAGAATTTGTATGGTAAATTTGATAAGCGTATTAATAACTACAAGTCTGTATAAATGCGAAACAAACTTTGCTTTAATAAAACCGTGTAATACAACTAAATTTTTGAACGTTTTCAGAATTCGACGAAACTTGACCGAAACGTTGGTCTAGACCCAAGAGTTTGTGTGGTAAATTTGCTAAGCGTAATAATAACTACAAGTTTGTACAAAATGGTAAACAAACTTGCTTTAACATAATCGTAGAAAACAACTAAATTTTGAACGTTCGTAGAATTCGACGAAATTTACTCAAACGTTGGTATAGTCCCAAGAATTTGTATGGTAAATTTGATAAGCGTATTAATAACTACAAGTCTGTATAAATGCGAAACAAACTTTGCTTTAATAAAATCGTGCAATACAACTAAATTTTTGAATGTTCTCAGAATTCGACGAAACTTGACCCAAATGTTGGTCTAGACCCAAGAGTTTGTGTGGTAAATTTGCTAAGCGTAATAATAACTACAGGTTTGTATAAATGGAAATCAAACATTGCTTTAATAAAATCGAGCAAAACAGCTAAATTTTGAACGTTCACAAAATTCGATAAAACTTGACCCAAACGTTGGTCTAGACCCAAGAATTTGTGTGGTAAATTTGCTAAGCGTAATAATAACTACAAGTTTGTATAAATGGTAAACAAACTTTGCTTTTATAAAATCGTGCAAAACAGCTAAATTTTGAAAGATCTCAAAATTCGACGAAATTTGAACAAACGGTTGTCTAGGCCCGAGAATTTGTGTGCCAAATTCCATAAGCATAATAATAACTACAAGTTTGTATAAAAGGGAAAAAAACTTGCTTTAACAAAACCGGGGAAAACAACTAAATTTTGAACGTTCGCAGAATTCGACGAATTTACCCAAACGTTGGTATAGACCCAAGAATTTGTGTGGTAAAATTTGCTAAGCGTAATAATAACTAGAAGTTTGTATAAATGGTAAACAAACTTTGCTTTCATAAAACCGTGCAAAACAGCTAAATTTTGAATGTTCTTAGAATTCGACGAAATTTACCCAAACGTTGGTATAGTCCCAAGAATTTGTATGGTAAATTTGATAAGCGTATTAATAACTACAAGTCTGTATAAATGCGAAACAAACTTTGCTTTAATAAAACCGTGCAATACAACTAAATTTTCGAACGTTCTCAGAATTCGACGAAACTTGACCCAAACGTTGGTCTAGACCCAAGAGTTTGTGTGGTAAATTTGCTAAGCGTAATAATAACTGCAAGTTTGTACAAAAGGGAAAGAAACTTGCTTTAACAAAACCGTGGAAAACAACTAAATTTTGAACGTTCGCAGAATTCGACGAAATTTGCTGTAACGTTGGTATAGTCCCAAGAATTTGTATGGTAAATTTGATAAGCGTATTAATAACTACAAGTCTGTATAAATGCGAAACAAACTTTGCTTTAATAAAACCGTGAATACAACTAAATTTTTGAACGTTCTCAGAATTCGACGAAACTTGACCCAAACGTTTGTCTAGACCCAAGAGTTTGTGTGGTAAATTTGCTAAGCGTAATAATAACTACAGGTTTGTATAAATGAGAATCAAACATTTCTTTAATAAAATCGAGCAAAACAGATAAATTTTGAACGTTCACAAAATTCGATAAAACTTGACCCAAACGTTGGTATAGACCCAAGAATTTGTGTGGTAAATTTGCTAAGCGTAATAATAACTACAAGTTTGTATAACTGGTAAACAAACTTTGCTTTAACTACAAACTTGACCCAAATGTTCGTCTAGACCCAAGAATTTGTGTGGTAAAATTTGCTAAGCGTAATAATAACTACAAGTTTGTATAAATGGTAAACAAACTTTGCTTTCATAAAACCGTGCAAAACAGCTAAATTTTGAATGTTCTTAGAATTCGACGAAATTTACCCAAACGTTGGTATAGTCCCAAGAATTTGTATGGTAAATTTGATAAGCGTATTAATAACTACAAGTCTGTATAAATGCGAAACAAACTTTGTTTTAATAAAACCGTGCAATACAACTAAATTTTTGAACGTTCTCTGAATTCGACGAAACTTGATCCAAACGTTGGTCTAGACCCAAGAGTTTGTGTGGTAAATTTGCTAAGCGTAATAATAACTACATGTTTGTACAAAAGGGAAAGAAACTTGCTTTAACAAAACCGTGGAAAACAACTATATTTTGAATGTTCGCAGAATTCGACGAAATTTACTCAAACGTTGGTATAGTCCCAAGAATTTGTATGGTAAATTTGATAAGCGTATTAATAACTACAAGTCTGTATAAATGCGAAACAAACTTTGCTTCAATAAAACCGTGCAATACAACTAAATTTTTGAATGTTCTCAGAATTCGACGAAACTTGACCCAAACGTTGGTCTAGACCCAACAGTTTGTGTGGTAAATTTGCTAAGCGTAATAATAAGTACAGGTTTGTATAAATGGGAATCAAACATTGCTTTAATAAAATCGAGCAGAACAGCTAAATTTTGAACGTTCACAAAATTCGATAAAACTTGACCCAAACGTTGGTATAGACCCAAGAATTTGTGTGGTATATTTGCTAAGCGTAATAATAACTACAAGTTTGTATAACTGGTAAACAAACTTTGCTTTAACTACAAACTTGACCCAAATGTTCGTCTAGACCCAAGAATTTGTGTGGTAAAATTTGCTAAGCGTAATAATAACTACAAGTTTGAATAAATGGTAAACAAACTTTGCTTTAATAAAATCGTGCAGAACAGCTAAATTTTGAAAGATCTCAAAATTCGACGAAATTTGGCCAAACGTTGGTCTAGGCCCAAGAATTTGTGTGCCAAATTTCATAAGCATAATAATAACTACAAGTATGTATAAAAGGGAAAGAAACTTGCTTTAACAAAACCGGGGAAAACAACTAAATTTTGAACGTTCGCAGAATTCGACGAAATTTACCCAAACGTTGGTATAGACCCAAGAATTTGTGTGCTAAAATTTGCTAAGCGTAATAATAACTAGAAGTTTGTATAAATGGTAAACAAACTTTGCTTTCATAAAACCGTGCAAAACAACTAAATTTTGAATGTTCTTAGAATTCGACGAAATTTACCCAAACGTTGGTATAGTCCCAAGAATTTGTATGGTAAATTTGATAAGCGTATTAATAACTACAAGTCTGTATAAATGCGAAACAAACTTTGCTTTAATAAAACCGTGTAATACAACTAAATTTTTGAACGTTTTCAGAATTCGACGAAACTTGACCGAAACGTTGGTCTAGACCCAAGAGTTTGTGTGGTAAATTTGCTAAGCGTAATAATAACTACAAGTTTGTACAAAATGGTAAACAAACTTGCTTTAACATAATCGTAGAAAACAACTAAATTTTGAACGTTCGTAGAATTCGACGAAATTTACTCAAACGTTGGTATAGTCCCAAGAATTTGTATGGTAAATTTGATAAGCGTATTAATAACTACAAGTCTGTATAAATGCGAAACAAACTTTGCTTTAATAAAATCGTGCAATACAACTAAATTTTTGAATGTTCTCAGAATTCGACGAAACTTGACCCAAATGTTGGTCTAGACCCAAGAGTTTGTGTGGTAAATTTGCTAAGCGTAATAATAACTACAGGTTTGTATAAATGGAAATCAAACATTGCTTTAATAAAATCGAGCAAAACAGCTAAATTTTGAACGTTCACAAAATTCGATAAAACTTGACCCAAACGTTGGTCTAGACCCAAGAATTTGTGTGGTAAATTTGCTAAGCGTAATAATAACTACAAGTTTGTATAAATGGTAAACAAACTTTGCTTTTATAAAATCGTGCAAAACAGCTAAATTTTGAAAGATCTCAAAATTCGACGAAATTTGAACAAACGGTTGTCTAGGCCCGAGAATTTGTGTGCCAAATTCCATAAGCATAATAATAACTACAAGTTTGTATAAAAGGGAAAAAAACTTGCTTTAACAAAACCGGGGAAAACAACTAAATTTTGAACGTTCGCAGAATTCGACGAATTTACCCAAACGTTGGTATAGACCCAAGAATTTGTGTGGTAAAATTTGCTAAGCGTAATAATAACTAGAAGTTTGTATAAATGGTAAACAAACTTTGCTTTCATAAAACCGTGCAAAACAGCTAAATTTTGAATGTTCTTAGAATTCGACGAAATTTACCCAAACGTTGGTATAGTCCCAAGAATTTGTATGGTAAATTTGATAAGCGTATTAATAACTACAAGTCTGTATAAATGCGAAACAAACTTTGCTTTAATAAAACCGTGCAATACAACTAAATTTTCGAACGTTCTCAGAATTCGACGAAACTTGACCCAAACGTTGGTCTAGACCCAAGAGTTTGTGTGGTAAATTTGCTAAGCGTAATAATAACTGCAAATTTGTACAAAAGGGAAAGAAACTTGCTTTCACAAAACCGTGGAAAACAACTAAATTTTGAACGTTCGCAGAATTCGACGAAATTTACTCAAACGTTGGTATAGTCCCAAGAATTTGTATGGTAAATTTGATAAGCGTATTAATAACTACAAGTCTGTATAAATGCGAAACAAACTTTGCTTTAATAAAATCGTGCAATACAACTAAATTTTTGAATGTTCTCAGAATTCGACGAAACTTGACCCAAACGTTGGTCTAGACCCAAGAGTTTGTGTGGTAAATTTGCTAAGCGTAATAATAACTACAGGTTTGTATAAATGAGAATCAAACATTGCTTTAATAAAATCGAGCAAAACAGCTAAATTTTGAACGTTCACAAAATTCGATAAAACTTGACCCAAACGTTGGTATAGACCCAAGAATTTGTGTGGTAAATTTGCTAAGCGTAATAATAACTACAAGTTTGTATAACTGGTAAACAAACTTTGCCTTAACTACAAACTTGACCCAAATGTTCGTCTAGACCCAAGAATTTGTGTGGTAAAATTTGCTAAGCGTAATAATAACTACAAGTTTGTATAAATGGTAAACAAACTTTGCTTTCATAAAACCGTGCAAAACAGCTAAATTTTGAATGTTCTTAGAATTCGACGAAATTTACCCAAACGTTGGTATAGTCCCAAGAATTTGTATGGTAAATTTGATAAGCGTATTAATAACTACAAGTCTGTATAAATGCGAAACAAACTTTGTTTTAATAAAACCGTGCAATACAACTAAATTTTTGAACGTTCTCTGAATTCGACGAAACTTGATCCAAACGTTGGTCTAGACCCAAGAGTTTGTGTGGTAAATTTGCTAAGCGTAATAATAACTACATGTTTGTACAAAAGGGAAAGAAACTTGCTTTAACAAAACCGTGGAAAACAACTAAATTTTGAATGTTCGCAGAATTCGACGAAATTTACTCAAACGTTGGTATAGTCCCAAGAATTTGTATGGTAAATTTGATAAGCGTATTAATAACTACAAGTCTGTATAAATGCGAAACAAACTTTGCTTCAATAAAATCGTGCAATACAACTAAATTTTTGAATGTTCTCAGAATTCGACGAAACTTGACCCAAACGTTGGTCTAGACCCAAGAGTTTGTGTGGTAAATTTGCTAAGCGTAATAATAAGTACAGGTTTGTATAAATGGGAATCAAACATTGCTTTAATAAAATCGAGCAGAACAGCTAAATTTTGAACGTTCACAAAATTCGATAAAACTTGACCCAAACGTTGGTATAGACCCAAGAATTTGTGTGGTATATTTGCTAAGCGTAATAATAACTACAAGTTTGTATAACTGGTAAACAAACTTTGCTTTAACTACAAACTTGACCCAAATGTTCGTCTAGACCCATGAATTTGTGTGGTAAAATTTGCTAAGCGTAATAATAACTACAAGTTTTAATAAATGGTAAACAAACTTTGCTTTAATAAAATCGTGCAGAACAGCTAAATTTTGAAAGATCTCAAAATTCGACGAAATTTGGCCAAACGTTGGTCTAGGCCCAAGAATTTGTGTGCCAAATTTCATAAGCATAATAATAACTACAAGTTTGTATAAAAGGGAAAGAAACTTGCTTTAACAAAACCGGGGAAAACAACTTAATTTTGAACGTTCGCAGAATTCGACGAAATTTACCCAAACGTTGGTATAGACCCAAGAATTTGTGTGCTAAAATTTGCTAAGCGTAATAATAACTAGAAGTTTGTATAAATGGTAAACAAACTTTGCTTTCATAAAACCGTGCAAAACAACTAAATTTTGAATGTTCTTAGAATTCGACGAAATTTACCCAAACGTTGGTATAGTCCCAAGAATTTGTATGGTAAATTTGATAAGCGTATTAATAACTACAAGTCTGTATAAATGCGAAACAAACTTTGCTTTAATAAAACCGTGTAATACAACTAAATTTTTGAACGTTTTCAGAATTCGACGAAACTTGACCGAAACGTTGGTCTAGACCCAAGAGTTTGTGTGGTAAATTTGCTAAGCGTAATAATAACTACAAGTTTGTACAAAATGGTAAACAAACTTGCTTTAACATAATCGTAGAAAACAACTAAATTTTGAACGTTCGCAGAATTCGACGAAATTTACTCAAACGTTGGTATAGTCCCAAGAATTTGTATGGTAAATTTGATAAGCGTATTAATAACTACAAGTCTGTATAAATGCGAAACAAACTTTGCTTTAATAAAACCGTGCAATACAACTAAATTTTTTAACGTTCTCAGAATTTGACGAAACTTGACCCAAACGTTGGTCTAGACCCAAGAGTTTGTGTGGTAAATTTGCTAAGCGTAATAATAACTACAAGTTTGTACAAAAGGGAAAGAAACTTGCTTTAACAAAACCGTGGAAAACAACTAAATTTTGAACGTTCGCAGAATTCGACGAAATTTGCTGTAACGTTGGTATAGTCCCAAGAATTTGTATGGTAAATTTGATAAGCGTATTAATAACTACAAGTCTGTATAAATGCGAAACAAACTTTGCTTTAATAAAACCGTGAATACAACTAAATTTTTGAACGTTCTCAGAATTCGACGAAACTTGACCCAAACGTTTGTCTAGACCCATGAGTTTGTGTGGTAAATTTGCTAAGCGTAATAATAACTACAAGTTTATATAAATGGGATTCAAACTTTGCTTTAATAAAACCGAGCAAAACAGCTAAATATTGAACGTTCTCAAAATTTGACAAAACTTGACCCAAACGTTGGTAGAGACCCAAGAATTTGTGTGGTAAATTTGCTAAGCGTAATAATAACTACAAGTTTGTACAAAATGGTAAACAAACTTTGCTCTAATAATACTGTGCAAAACAGCTAAATTTTGAATGTTCTTAGAATTCGACGAAACTTGACCCAAACGTTTGTCTAGACGTAAGAATTTGTGAGATAAATGTGCTATGTGTAATATTAACTACAAGTTTGTATAAATGGGAAACAAACTATGCTTTAATAAAACCGTGCAAAACAGCTAAATTTTTAAAGTTCTCAGAATTCGACAAAACTTGACCAAACGTTGGTCTAGGCCCAAGAATTTTTGTGCCAAATTTGCTAAGCGTAATATTAACTACAAGTTTGTACAAAAGGGAAAGAAACTTGCTTTAACATAACCGTGCAATACAACTAAATTTTTGAACGTTCTCAGAATTCGACGAAACTTGACCCAAACGTTGGTCTAGACCCAAGAGTTTGTGTGGTAAATTTGATAAGCGTAATAATAACTACAAGTTTATATAAATGGGATTCAAACTTTGCTTTAATAAAACCGAGCAAAACAGCTAAATATTGAACGTTCTCAAAATTCGACGAAACGTGACCCAAACGTTGGTAGAGACCCAAGAATTTGTGTGGTAAATTTGTTAAGCGTAATAATAACTACATGTTTGTACAAAATGGTAAACAAACTTTGCTCTAATAATACTGTGCAAAACAGCTAAATTTTGAATGTTCTTAGAATTCGATGAAACTTGACCCAAACGTTTGTCTAGACGTAAGAATTTGTGAGATAAATGTGCTATGTGTAATGTTAACTACAAGTTTGTATAAATGGGAAACAAACTTTGCTTTAATAAAACCGTGCAAAACAGCTAAATTTTTAAAGTTCACAGAATTCGAAAAAACTTGACCAAACGTTGGTCTAGGCCCAAGAATTTCTGTGCCAAATTTGTTAAGCGTAATAATAACTACAAGTTTGTACAAAATGGAACCAAACTTGCTTTAACAAAATCGTGCAAAACAGCAAAATTTTGAATGTTCTCAGAATGCGACGAAATTGACCCAAATGTTGGTATAGACCCAAGAATTTGTGTGGTAAAATTTGCTAAGCGTAATATTAACTACAAGTTTGTATAAATGGTAAACAAACTTTGCTTTTATAAACCGTGCAAAACAGCTAACTTTTGAACATTCTCAGAATTCGACGAAACATGACCCAAACGTTAATCTAGACCCAAGAGTTTGTGTGGCAAATTTGCTAAGCGTAATAATAACTTCCAGTTTGTATAAATGGGAATCAAACTTTGCTTTAATAAAACTGTGCAAAACAGCAAAATTTTGAACGTTCTCAGACTTCGACGAAACTTCATCCAAATGTTGGTATAGATCCAAGAATTTGTGTGGTAAATTAGCTTACCGTAATAATAACTACAAGTTTGTGTAAATGGTAATCAAACTTTGCTTTAATAAAACCGTGCAAAACAGCTAAATTTTGAACGTTCTCAGAATTCGACTAATCTTGACCCAAACGTTGGTCTGGACATAAGAATTTGTGAGATAAATTTGCTATGCGTAATATTAACTACAAGTTTGTATAAATGGGAAACAAACTTTGTTTAATAAAACCGTGCAAAACAGCTAAATTTTGAAAGTTCTTAGAATTCGACGATACTTGACCCAAACGTAGGTGTAGGCCCAAGAATTTGTGTGGTAAATTTGCTAAACGTAATAATAACTACAAGTTTGTATAAATGGTAAACAAACTTTGCTTTAATAAAACAGTGCAAAACAGCTAAATTTTGAACGTTTTCAGAATTGGACTTAACTTGACCCAAACGTTGGTCTAGACCTAAGAATTTTGTGAGATAAATTTACTATAAGTAATATTAACTACAAGTTTGTATAAATGGGAAACAAACTTTGCTTTAATAAACCGTTGAAAACAGCTAAATTTTGAAAGATCTCAGAATTCGACGAAACTTGACCAAACGTTGGTCAAGGCCCAAGAATTTGTGTGCCAAATTTTCTAAGCATAATAATAACTACAAGTTTGTATAAAAGGGAAACAAAGTTGCTTTAACATAACTGTGCAAAACAGCTACATTTTGAACGTCATTAGAATTCGACGAAATTAACCCAAATATTTGTATAGACCCAAGAATTTGTGTCGTAAATTTGCTAAGCGTAATAATAACTACAAGTTTGCATAAATGTGAAACAAACTTTGTTTTGATAAAACCATGCAAAACAACTAAATTTTTGAACGTTATCAGAATTCGACGAAACTTGACCCAAACGTTGGTCTAGATCCAACAGTTTGTGTGGTAAATTTGCTAAGCGTAATAATAATTACAAGTTTGTATAAATGGGAAACAGACTTTGCTTTAATAAAATCGTGTAAAACAACGAAATTTTGAATGTTCTCAAAATTCGACGAAACTTGACCCAAAATATTGGTTTAGACCAAAGAATTTGTGTGGTAAATTTACTAAGCGTAATAATTACTACAAGTTTGTATAAAAGGCAAACAAACTTTGCTTTAATAAAACCGTGCATAACAGCTAAATTTTGAACATTCTCCGAATTCGACGAAACTTGACCCAAAAGTTAGTCTAGGCCCAAGAATTTGTGTGCCAAATTTGCTAAGCTTAATAACAGCTACAAATTTGTGTAAAAGGGAAACAAACTTGCTTTAATAAAACCATGCAAAACAACTGAATTTTTAACATTTTTAGAATTCGACGAAACTTGACCCAAACGTTGGTCTAGACCTAAGAGTTTGTGTCGCAAATTTGCTAAGTGTAATAATAACTACAAGTTATTATTACGTAATATTATTACGTAATAACTACAAGTTATTATTGCTAAGCGTAATATCATATTCGAAAGGCATATGATACGGTGGAGTGGGATTTCCTAATTGCTGCAATGGAGTTATATGGGTTCCCTTCTACATTCGTGAAGTGGATTGAGGCGTGTATCACAACACCCTCATATTCTGTTGGGCTAAATGGGAAACCTCATGGTTTCTTGAGAGGGGCTAGAGGGCTTCGACAGGGTGACCCTCTATCGCCGTACCTGTTCGTGATTGTGATGGAAGTCCTATATTTGGGTTTCCTACAGTTGATTGATCAGGATGAATTATTTTCCTTCCATTGGAAGTGTGATGCAGCCAGGGTTTGTCAGCTGGGGTTTGCTGATGATTTGCTGCTATTCTGTCGTGCTGATATGGAATCTATTGGAGTCTTCAAAAATGGATTAGATCGCTTTGCTGAATGGTCGGGGCTCAGGCTAAACGTGCAAAAAAGCCATCTTATTATCTCACGTTCAGCACAAGGACTACGCGAGGCAATGCTGGCAGCACTCGGATTTCAAGAGGGAGTCTTACCAATGAGGTACCTGGGGTTACCACTCTTATCTTCTCGATTAACGATTGCTGATTGTCAACCATTACTGTTGAAAATTGATAAACGTATTGCTGGTTGGGAGGGTATGGCTATTTCATATGCCGGTAGGGTGCAAATCATAAAATCTGTACTCATGTCGCTGAGTTTATATTGGGCTTCGGCATTCATATTGCCAAAGAAAGTTACTAACGAAATTGAGAAGAGACTGCGAACTTTCTTGTGGAAGGGGACTACAACTAGTGGTTATGCAAAGGTAGCATGGAAGGATCTATGTCGGCCGAAAGATGAGGGAGGACTAGGATTCAAGGATATTTCTAACGTGAATCGTGCACTAATGACAAAGAAACTCTGTGATATCATCAGGTGCGATAGGACCTCAATATGGGTTGATTGGCTTTACCAGGGTCGGTTACGAGACACCTCTATTTGGATGATTCGGGAGCATGGAGGTTCATGGGGTTGGTGGAAAATCCTGCGTCTAAGGGTTTTCCTCCGGCCTATGGTCGACTATCGGATAGGGGACGGGAGGAGATTTTATCTTTGGCAAGACCCGTGGCATTATCTTGGCCCTCTAAGTAACACATTTCCACGGGGACCGAGACTACTCGGAATGGAGAAATCAGCTAAACTCAATACGGTGATTAGTGGAGGAGAGTGGCAGTGGCCTCTTATCACAGATTTTGAGTGTTTGGAGATAACACATGCATTACCCACAATCCATGGAGGGGAGGACCGTATTATTTGGAGATTTGAGCAAGGACATCCCACAACTCAAGCTCTGTACAAATTATTTGATCTCCCAGGACCAAAAGTAGGATGGTGTTCACTACTTTCGGGATCTCTGAAAATTCCACGCCATTTATTCATCTTATGGCTTGCTATTCTTGGCAAGCTAGCCACGACGGACAAACCATGGCTAACACACCTTGGCCCTTGTATTCTATGCAGCGAGGGAGCGATAGAGACACATGGACACCTATTCCTTCAGTGCAGATTTAGTCGTCAGTGTCTTGTAGCAATCCGCAAAATGGTACGATTTTATTGGCCCAATAGAGACTGGCAAACGGATGTTGAGTGGGCTTCCCTGAGATGGAGGGGTAAACACATTGTTAACATGTCTTATCGAGCACTATTAGCAGCCTTCGTTTATCACATCTGGAGGGACAGAAACTTGAGAAGATTCGAGCACACCGAGAGGACAGCTACCACCATGGCTTTATTGATATTTGAGGATATTAGACAACGAATCCTTAGCATTACTCTACCTACATCAGTCAGTACATGAGCATTATTTAGACTATGGCATATCCCTTGGCCTGTCGAGGGAGAAACCAACTGATGATCACATTGTTGTACTATACAATTATTTTACTTAATGAAACATACATTTACCAAAAAAAAAAAATAATAATAACTACAAGTTTGTATAAATGGGAATCAAACTTTGCTTTAATAAAACCGTGTAAAAAAGCAAAATTTTGAACGTTCTCAGACTTCGACGAAACTTGACCCAAATGTTGGTATAGATCCAAGAATTTGTGTAGTAAATTAGCTTACCGTAATAATAACTACAAGTTTTTGTAAATGGTAATCAAACTTTGCTTTAATAAAACCGTTCAAAACAGCTAAATTTTGAACGTTCTCAGAATTCGACGAAACTTGACCCAAACCTTGGTCTAGACATAAAGAATTTGTGAGATAAATTTGCTATGCGTAATATTAACTACAAGTTTGTATAAATGGGAAACAAACTTTGTTTAATAAAACCTTGCAAAGCAGCTAAATTTTGAAAGTTTTTGGAATTCGACGATACTTGACCCAAACGTAGGTGTAGGCCCAAGAATTTGTGTGCCAAATTTGCTAAACGTAATAATAACTATAAGTTTGTATAAAAGGGAAACAAACTTGCTTTAACAAAACCGTGCAAAACAGCTAAATTTTGAACATTCTCAGAATTCGACGAGATTGACACAAACGTTGGTATAGACCAAAAAATTTGTGTGGTAAAATTTGCTAATCGTAATAATAACTACAAGTTTGTACAAATGGTAAACAAACATTGCTTTAATAAACCGTGCAAAACAGCTAAATTTTGAACGTTCTCAAAATCATCGAAACGTTGGTCTAGGCCCAAGAATTTGTGTGCCAAATTCGCTAAGCGTAATAATAACTACAAGTTTGTATAAAAGGGAAACAAACTTGCTTTAACAAAACCGTGCAAAACAGCTACATTTTGAACGTTCTTAGAATTCGACGAAATTGACCCAAATGTTTGTATAGACCCAAGAATTTGTGTGGTAAATTTGTTAAGCGTAATAATAACTACAAGTTTGTATAAATGCGAAACAAACTTTGTTTTAATAAAACCATGCAAAACAACTAAATTTTTTAACGTTCTCAGAATTCGACGAAACTTGACCCAAACGTTGGTCTAGACCCAACAGTTTGTGTGGTAAATTTGCTAAGCGTAATAATAATTACAAGTTTGTATAAAAGGGAAACAAACTTTGCTTTGATAAAATCGTGTAAAACAATTAATTTTTGAATGTTCTCAAAACTCGACGAAACGTGACCCAAACATTGGTTTAGACCAAAGAATTTGTGTGGTAAATTTGCTAAGCATAATAATTACCACATGTTTGTATAAAAGGGAACAAACTTTGCTTTAATAAAACCGTGCATAACAGCTGAATTTTGAACATTCTCCGAATTCAACGAAACTTGACTCAAAAGTTAGTCTAGGCCCAAGAATTTGTGTACCAAATTTGCTAAGCGTAATAACAGCTACAAATTTGTGTAAAAGGGAAACAAACTTGCTTTAATAAAACCGTGCAAAACAACTAAATATTGAATATTTTTAGAATTAGACGAAACTTGACCCAAACGTTGGTCTAGACCTAAGAGTTTGTGTCGCAAATTTGCTAAGCGTAATAATAACTACTTGTTTGTATAAATGAGAATCAAACATTGCTTTAATAAAACCGTGCAAAACAGCAAAATTTTGAATGTTCTCAGAATTCGACGAACCTTGACCCAAACGTTGGTATAGATCCAAGAATTTATGTGGTAAAATTACTTAGTGTAATAATAACTATAAGTTTGTATAAATGGTAAACAAACTTTGTTTTAATAAAACCGTGCAAAACAGCTAAATTTTGAACGTTCTCAGAATTCGACGAAACTTGACCCAAACCTTGGTCTAGACATAAAGAATTTGTGAGATAAATTTGCTATGCGTAATATTAACTACAAGTTTGTATAAATGGGAAACAAACTTTGTTTAATAAAACCTTGCAAAGCAGCTAAATTTTGAAAGTTTTTGGAATTCGACGATACTTGACCCAAACGTAGGTGTAGGCCCAAGAATTTGTGTGCCAAATTTGCTAAACGTAATAATAACTATAAGTTTGTATAAAAGGGAAACAAACTTGCTTTAACAAAACCGTGCAAAACAGCTAAATTTTGAACATTCTCAGAATTCGACGAGATTGACACAAACGTTGGTATAGACCAAAAAATTTGTGTGGTAAAATTTGCTAATCGTAATAATAACTACAAGTTTGTACAAATGGTAAACAAACATTGCTTTAATAAACCGTGCAAAACAGCTAAATTTTGAACGTTCTCAAAATCAAAGAAACGTTGGTCTAGGCCCAAGAATTTGTGTGCCAAATTCGCTAAGCGTAATAATAACTACAAGTTTGTATAAAAGGGAAACAAACTTGCTTTAACAAAACCGTGCAAAACAGCTACATTTTGAACGTTCTTAGAATTCGACGAAATTGACCCAAATGTTTGTATAGACCCAAGAATTTGTGTGGTAAATTTGCTAAGTGTAATAATAACTACAAGTTTGTATAAATGCGAAACAAACTTTGTTTTAATAAAACCATGCAAAACAACTAAATTTTTTAACGTTCTCAGAATTCGACGAAACTTGACCCAAACGTTGGTCTAGACCCAACAGTTTGTGTGGTAAATTTGCTAAGCGTAATAATAATTACAAGTTTGTATAAAAGGGAAACAAACTTTGCTTTGATAAAATCGTGTAAAACAATTAATTTTTGAATGTTCTCAAAACTCGACGAAACTTGACCCAAACATTGGTTTAGACCAAAGAATTTGTGTGGTAAATTTGCTAAGCATAATAATTACTACATGTTTGTATAAAAGGGAACAAACTTTGCTTTAATAAAACCGTGCATAACAGATGAATTTTGAACATTCTCCGAATTCAACGAAACTTGACCCAAAAGTTAGTCTAGGCCCAAGAATTTGTGTACCAAATTTGCTAAGCGTAATAACAGCTACAAATTTGTGTAAAAGGGAAACAAACTTGCTTTAATAAAACCGTGCAAAACAACAAAATATTGAATATTTTTAGAATTCGACGAAACTTGACCCAAACGTTGGTCTAGACCTAAGAGTTTGTGTCGCAAATTTGCTAAGCGTAATAATAACTACTTGTTTGTATAAATGAGAATCAAACTTTGCTTTAATAAAACCGTGCAAAACAGCAAAATTTTGAACGTTCTGAGAATTCGACGAAAGTTGACCCAAACGTTGGTATAGATCCAAGAATTTGTGTGGTAAAATTACTTAGTGTAATAATAACTATAAGTTTGTATAAATGGTAAACAAACTTTGTTTTAATAAAACCGTGCAAAACAGCTAAATTTTGAACGTTCTCAGAATTCGACGAAACTTGACCCAAACGTTGGTCGAGACCTAAGAATTTGTCAGATAAATTTGCTATGCGGAATATTAACTACAAGTTTGTATAAATGGGAAACAAACTTTGCTTTAATAAAACCGTGCAAAACAGCTAAATTTTGAACGTTCTCAAAATTCGGCGAAACTTGACCCAAATGTTGGTCTATACACAAGAGTTTGTGTGGAAAATTTGCTAAGCGTTATAATAATTACAAGTTTGTATAAATGGTAAACAAACTTTGCTTTAATAAAACCGTGCAAAACAGCTAAATTTTGAACGTTCTCAAAATTCGACGAAACTTGACCCGAATGTTGGTCTAGACACAAGACTATGTGTGGGAAATTTGCTAAGCGTTATAATAACTATAATTTTGTATAAATGGGAAACAAACTTTGCTTAATAAAACCGTGCAAAACAGCTAAATTTTGAAAGTTCTCAGAATTCGACAAAACTTGACCCAAACGTAGGTGTAGGACCAAGAATTTGTGTGCCAAATTTGCTAAGCGTAATAATAACTACAAGTTTGTATAAAAGAGAAACAATCTTGCTATAACAAAACCGTACAAAACAGCTAAATTTTGAACGTTCTCAGAATTCGACGATATTGACACAAACGTTGATATAGACCAGAGAATTTGTGTGGTAAATTTGCTGCGTAATAATAACTACAAGTTTGTACAAATGGTAAACAAACTGTGCTTTAATAAAACCGTGCAAAACAGCTAAATTTTGAACGTTCTCGACGAAACTTGATCGAAACGTTGGTCTAGGCCCAAGAATTTGTGTGCCAAATTTGCTAAGCGTAATAACAGCTACAAATTTGTGTAAAAGGGAAACAAACTTGCTTTAATAAAACCGTGCAAAACAACTAAATATTGAATATTTGAGGATATTAGACAACGAATCCTTAGCATTACTCTACCTACATCAGTCAGTACATGAGCATTATTTAGACTATGGCATATCCCTTGGCCTGTCGAGGGAGAAACCAACTGATGATCACATTGTTGTACTATACAATTATTTTACTTAATGAAACTTACATTTACCAAAAAAAAAAAAATAATAATAACTACAAGTTTGTATAAATGGGAATCAAACTTTGCTTTAATAAAACCGTGCAAAACAGCAAAATTTTGAACGTTCTCAGACTTCGACGAAACTTGACCCAAATGTTGGTATAGATCCAAGAATTTGTGTAGTAAATTAGCTTACCGTAATAATAACTACAAGTTTTGGTAAATGGTAATCAAACTTTGCTTTAATAAAACCGTGCAATACAGCTAAATTTTGAACGTTCTCAGAATTCGACGAAACTTGACCCAAACATTGGTCTAGACATAAAGAATTTGTGAGATAAATTTGCTATGTGTAATATTAACTACAAGTTTGTATAAATGGGAAACAAACTTTGTTTAATAAAACCTTGCAAAGCAGCTAAATTTTGAAAGTTTTTGGAATTCGACGATACTTGACCCAAACGTAGGTGTAGGCCCAAGAATTTGTGTGCCAAATTTGCTAAACGTAATAATAACTATAAGTTTGTATAAAAGGGAAACAAACTTGCTTTAACAAAACCGTGCAAAACAGCTAAATTTTGAACATTCTCAGAATTCGACGAGATTGACACAAACGTTGGTATAGACCAAAAAATTTGTGTGGTAAAATTTGCTAATCGTAATAATAACTACAAGTTTGTACAAATGGTAAACAAACATTGCTTTAATAAACCGTGCAAAACAGCTAAATTTTGAACGTTCTCAAAATCAAAGAAACGTTGGTCTAGGCCCAAGAATTTGTGTGCCAAATTCGCTAAGCGTAATAATAACTACAAGTTTGTATAAAAGGGAAACAAACTTGCTTTAACAAAACCGTGCAAAACAGCTACATTTTGAACGTTCTTAGAATTCGACGAAATTGACCCAAATGTTTGTATAGACCCAAGAATTTGTGTGGTAAATTTGCTAAGTGTAATAATAACTACAAGTTTGTATAAATGCGAAACAAACTTTGTTTTAATAAAACCATGCAAAACAACTAAATTTTTTAACGTTCTCAGAATTCGACGAAACTTGACCCAAACGTTGGTCTAGACCCAACAGTTTGTGTGGTAAATTTGCTAAGCGTAATAATAATTACAAGTTTGTATAAAAGGGAAACAAACTTTGCTTTGATAAAATCGTGTAAAACAATTAATTTTTGAATGTTCTCAAAACTCGACGAAACTTGACCCAAACATTGGTTTAGACCAAAGAATTTGTGTGGTAAATTTGCTAAGCATAATAATTACTACATGTTTGTATAAAAGGGAACAAACTTTGCTTTAATAAAACCGTGCATAACAGATGAATTTTGAACATTCTCCGAATTCAACGAAACTTGACCCAAAAGTTAGTCTAGGCCCAAGAATTTGTGTACCAAATTTGCTAAGCGTAATAACAGCTACAAATTTGTGTAAAAGGGAAACAAACTTGCTTTAATAAAACCGTGCAAAACAACAAAATATTGAATATTTTTAGAATTCGACGAAACTTGACCCAAACGTTGGTCTAGACCTAAGAGTTTGTGTCGCAAATTTGCTAAGCGTAATAATAACTACTTGTTTGTATAAATGAGAATCAAACTTTGCTTTAATAAAACCGTGCAAAACAGCAAAATTTTGAACGTTCTGAGAATTCGACGAAAGTTGACCCAAACGTTGGTATAGATCCAAGAATTTGTGTGGTAAAATTACTTAGTGTAATAATAACTATAAGTTTGTATAAATGGTAAACAAACTTTGTTTTAATAAAACCGTGCAAAACAGCTAAATTTTGAACGTTCTCAGAATTCGACGAAACTTGACCCAAACGTTGGTCGAGACCTAAGAATTTGTCAGATAAATTTGCTATGCGGAATATTAACTACAAGTTTGTATAAATGGGAAACAAACTTTGCTTTAATAAAACCGTGCAAAACAGCTAAATTTTGAACGTTCTCAAAATTCGGCGAAACTTGACCCAAATGTTGGTCTATACACAAGAGTTTGTGTGGAAAATTTGCTAAGCGTTATAATAATTACAAGTTTGTATAAATGGTAAACAAACTTTGCTTTAATAAAACCGTGCAAAACAGCTAAATTTTGAACGTTCTCAAAATTCGACGAAACTTGACCCGAATGTTGGTCTAGACACAAGACTATGTGTGGGAAATTTGCTAAGCGTTATAATAACTATAATTTTGTATAAATGGGAAACAAACTTTGCTTAATAAAACCGTGCAAAACAGCTAAATTTTGAAAGTTCTCAGAATTCGACAAAACTTGACCCAAACGTAGGTGTAGGACCAAGAATTTGTGTGCCAAATTTGCTAAGCGTAATAATAACTACAAGTTTGTATAAAAGAGAAACAATCTTGCTATAACAAAACCGTACAAAACAGCTAAATTTTGAACGTTCTCAGAATTCGACGATATTGACACAAACGTTGATATAGACCAGAGAATTTGTGTGGTAAATTTGCTGCGTAATAATAACTACAAGTTTGTACAAATGGTAAACAAACTGTGCTTTAATAAAACCGTGCAAAACAGCTAAATTTTGAACGTTCTCGACGAAACTTGATCGAAACGTTGGTCTAGGCCCAAGAATTTGTGTGCCAAATTTGCTAAGCGTAATAACAGCTACAAATTTGTGTAAAAGGGAAACAAACTTGCTTTAATAAAACCGTGCAAAACAACTAAATATTGAATATTTGAGGATATTAGACAACGAATCCTTAGCATTACTCTACCTACATCAGTCAGTACATGAGCATTATTTAGACTATGGCATATCCCTTGGCCTGTCGAGGGAGAAACCAACTGATGATCACATTGTTGTACTATACAATTATTTTACTTAATGAAACTTACATTTACCAAAAAAAAAAAAATAATAATAACTACAAGTTTGTATAAATGGGAATCAAACTTTGCTTTAATAAAACCGTGCAAAACAGCAAAATTTTGAACGTTCTCAGACTTCGACGAAACTTGACCCAAATGTTGGTATAGATCCAAGAATTTGTGTAGTAAATTAGCTTACCGTAATAATAACTACAAGTTTTGGTAAATGGTAATCAAACTTTGCTTTAATAAAACCGTGCAATACAGCTAAATTTTGAACGTTCTCAGAATTCGACGAAACTTGACCCAAACATTGGTCTAGACATAAAGAATTTGTGAGATAAATTTGCTATGTGTAATATTAACTACAAGTTTGTATAAATGGGAAACAAACTTTGTTTAATAAAACCTTGCAAAGCAGCTAAATTTTGAAAGTTTTTGGAATTCGACGATACTTGACCCAAACGTAGGTGTAGGCCCAAGAATTTGTGTGCCAAATTTGCTAAACGTAATAATAACTATAAGTTTGTATAAAAGGGAAACAAACTTGCTTTAACAAAACCGTGCAAAACAGCTAAATTTTGAACATTCTCAGAATTCGACGAGATTGACACAAACGTTGGTATAGACCAAAAAATTTGTGTGGTAAAATTTGCTAATCGTAATAATAACTACAAGTTTGTACAAATGGTAAACAAACATTGCTTTAATAAACCGTGCAAAACAGCTAAATTTTGAACGTTCTCAAAATCAAAGAAACGTTGGTCTAGGCCCAAGAATTTGTGTGCCAAATTCGCTAAGCGTAATAATAACTACAAGTTTGTATAAAAGGGAAACAAACTTGCTTTAACAAAACCGTGCAAAACAGCTACATTTTGAACGTTCTTAGAATTCGACGAAATTGACCCAAATGTTTGTATAGACCCAAGAATTTGTGTGGTAAATTTGCTAAGTGTAATAATAACTACAAGTTTGTATAAATGCGAAACAAACTTTGTTTTAATAAAACCATGCAAAACAACTAAATTTTTTAACGTTCTCAGAATTCGACGAAACTTGACCCAAACGTTGGTCTAGACCCAACAGTTTGTGTGGTAAATTTGCTAAGCGTAATAATAATTACAAGTTTGTATAAAAGGGAAACAAACTTTGCTTTGATAAAATCGTGTAAAACAATTAATTTTTGAATGTTCTCAAAACTCGACGAAACTTGACCCAAACATTGGTTTAGACCAAAGAATTTGTGTGGTAAATTTGCTAAGCATAATAATTACTACATGTTTGTATAAAAGGGAACAAACTTTGCTTTAATAAAACCGTGCATAACAGATGAATTTTGAACATTCTCCGAATTCAACGAAACTTGACCCAAAAGTTAGTCTAGGCCCAAGAATTTGTGTACCAAATTTGCTAAGCGTAATAACAGCTACAAATTTGTGTAAAAGGGAAACAAACTTGCTTTAATAAAACCGTGCAAAACAACAAAATATTGAATATTTTTAGAATTCGACGAAACTTGACCCAAACGTTGGTCTAGACCTAAGAGTTTGTGTCGCAAATTTGCTAAGCGTAATAATAACTACTTGTTTGTATAAATGAGAATCAAACTTTGCTTTAATAAAACCGTGCAAAACAGCAAAATTTTGAACGTTCTGAGAATTCGACGAAAGTTGACCCAAACGTTGGTATAGATCCAAGAATTTGTGTGGTAAAATTACTTAGTGTAATAATAACTATAAGTTTGTATAAATGGTAAACAAACTTTGTTTTAATAAAACCGTGCAAAACAGCTAAATTTTGAACGTTCTCAGAATTCGACGAAACTTGACCCAAACGTTGGTCGAGACCTAAGAATTTGTCAGATAAATTTGCTATGCGGAATATTAACTACAAGTTTGTATAAATGGGAAACAAACTTTGCTTTAATAAAACCGTGCAAAACAGCTAAATTTTGAACGTTCTCAAAATTCGGCGAAACTTGACCCAAATGTTGGTCTATACACAAGAGTTTGTGTGGAAAATTTGCTAAGCGTTATAATAATTACAAGTTTGTATAAATGGTAAACAAACTTTGCTTTAATAAAACCGTGCAAAACAGCTAAATTTTGAACGTTCTCAAAATTCGACGAAACTTGACCCGAATGTTGGTCTAGACACAAGACTATGTGTGGGAAATTTGCTAAGCGTTATAATAACTATAATTTTGTATAAATGGGAAACAAACTTTGCTTAATAAAACCGTGCAAAACAGCTAAATTTTGAAAGTTCTCAGAATTCGACAAAACTTGACCCAAACGTAGGTGTAGGACCAAGAATTTGTGTGCCAAATTTGCTAAGCGTAATAATAACTACAAGTTTGTATAAAAGAGAAACAATCTTGCTATAACAAAACCGTACAAAACAGCTAAATTTTGAACGTTCTCAGAATTCGACGATATTGACACAAACGTTGATATAGACCAGAGAATTTGTGTGGTAAATTTGCTGCGTAATAATAACTACAAGTTTGTACAAATGGTAAACAAACTGTGCTTTAATAAAACCGTGCAAAACAGCTAAATTTTGAACGTTCTCGACGAAACTTGATCGAAACGTTGGTCTAGGCCCAAGAATTTGTGTGCCAAATTTGCTAAGCGTAATAACAGCTACAAATTTGTGTAAAAGGGAAACAAACTTGCTTTAATAAAACCGTGCAAAACAACTAAATATTGAATATTTGAGGATATTAGACAACGAATCCTTAGCATTACTCTACCTACATCAGTCAGTACATGAGCATTATTTAGACTATGGCATATCCCTTGGCCTGTCGAGGGAGAAACCAACTGATGATCACATTGTTGTACTATACAATTATTTTACTTAATGAAACTTACATTTACCAAAAAAAAAAAAATAATAATAACTACAAGTTTGTATAAATGGGAATCAAACTTTGCTTTAATAAAACCGTGCAAAACAGCAAAATTTTGAACGTTCTCAGACTTCGACGAAACTTGACCCAAATGTTGGTATAGATCCAAGAATTTGTGTAGTAAATTAGCTTACCGTAATAATAACTACAAGTTTTGGTAAATGGTAATCAAACTTTGCTTTAATAAAACCGTGCAATACAGCTAAATTTTGAACGTTCTCAGAATTCGACGAAACTTGACCCAAACATTGGTCTAGACATAAAGAATTTGTGAGATAAATTTGCTATGTGTAATATTAACTACAAGTTTGTATAAATGGGAAACAAACTTTGTTTAATAAAACCTTGCAAAGCAGCTAAATTTTGAAAGTTTTTGGAATTCGACGATACTTGACCCAAACGTAGGTGTAGGCCCAAGAATTTGTGTGCCAAATTTGCTAAACGTAATAATAACTATAAGTTTGTATAAAAGGGAAACAAACTTGCTTTAACAAAACCGTGCAAAACAGCTAAATTTTGAACATTCTCAGAATTCGACGAGATTGACACAAACGTTGGTATAGACCAAAAAATTTGTGTGGTAAAATTTGCTAATCGTAATAATAACTACAAGTTTGTACAAATGGTAAACAAACATTGCTTTAATAAACCGTGCAAAACAGCTAAATTTTGAACGTTCTCAAAATCAAAGAAACGTTGGTCTAGGCCCAAGAATTTGTGTGCCAAATTCGCTAAGCGTAATAATAACTACAAGTTTGTATAAAAGGGAAACAAACTTGCTTTAACAAAACCGTGCAAAACAGCTACATTTTGAACGTTCTTAGAATTCGACGAAATTGACCCAAATGTTTGTATAGACCCAAGAATTTGTGTGGTAAATTTGCTAAGCGTAATAATAACTACAAGTTTGTATAAATGCGAAACAAACTTTGTTTTAATAAAACCATGCAAAACAACTAAATTTTTTAACGTTCTCAGAATTCGACGAAACTTGACCCAAACGTTGGTCTAGACCCAACAGTTTGTGTGGTAAATTTGCTAAGCGTAATAATAATTACAAGTTTGTATAAAAGGGAAACAAACTTTGCTTTGATAAAATCGTGTAAAACAATTAATTTTTGAATGTTCTCAAAACTCGACGAAACTTGACCCAAACATTGGTTTAGACCAAAGAATTTGTGTGGTAAATTTGCTAAGCATAATAATTACTACATGTTTGTATAAAAGGGAACAAACTTTGCTTTAATAAAACCGTGCATAACAGATGAATTTTGAACATTCTCCGAATTCAACGAAACTTGACCCAAAAGTTAGTCTAGGCCCAAGAATTTGTGTACCAAATTTGCTAAGCGTAATAACAGCTACAAATTTGTGTAAAAGGGAAACAAACTTGCTTTAATAAAACCGTACAAAACAACAAAATATTGAATATTTTTAGAATTCGACGAAACTTGACCCAAACGTTGGTCTAGACCTAAGAGTTTGTGTCGCAAATTTGCTAAGCGTAATAATAACTACTTGTTTGTATAAATGAGAATCAAACTTTGCTTTAATAAAACCGTGCAAAACAGCAAAATTTTGAACGTTCTGAGAATTCGACGAAAGTTGACCCAAACGTTGGTATAGATCCAAGAATTTGTGTGGTAAAATTACTTAGTGTAATAATAACTATAAGTTTGTATAAATGGTAAACAAACTTTGTTTTAATAAAACCGTGCAAAACAGCTAAATTTTGAACGTTCTCAGAATTCGACGAAACTTGACCCAAACGTTGGTCGAGACCTAAGAATTTGTCAGATAAATTTGCTATGCGGAATATTAACTACAAGTTTGTATAAATGGGAAACAAACTTTGCTTTAATAAAACCGTGCAAAACAGCTAAATTTTGAACGTTCTCAAAATTCGGCGAAACTTGACCCAAATGTTGGTCTATACACAAGAGTTTGTGTGGAAAATTTGCTAAGCGTTATAATAATTACAAGTTTGTATAAATGGTAAACAAACTTTGCTTTAATAAAACCGTGCAAAACAGCTAAATTTTGAACGTTCTCAAAATTCGACGAAACTTGACCCGAATGTTGGTCTAGACACAAGACTATGTGTGGGAAATTTGCTAAGCGTTATAATAACTATAATTTTGTATAAATGGGAAACAAACTTTGCTTAATAAAACCGTGCAAAACAGCTAAATTTTGAAAGTTCTCAGAATTCGACAAAACTTGACCCAAACGTAGGTGTAGGACCAAGAATTTGTGTGCCAAATTTGCTAAGCGTAATAATAACTACAAGTTTGTATAAAAGAGAAACAATCTTGCTATAACAAAACCGTACAAAACAGCTAAATTTTGAACGTTCTCAGAATTCGACGATATTGACACAAACGTTGATATAGACCAGAGAATTTGTGTGGTAAATTTGCTGCGTAATAATAACTACAAGTTTGTACAAATGGTAAACAAACTGTGCTTTAATAAAACCGTGCAAAACAGCTAAATTTTGAACGTTCTCGACGAAACTTGATCGAAACGTTGGTCTAGGCCCAAGAATTTGTGTGCCAAATTTGCTAAGCGTAATAACAGCTACAAATTTGTGTAAAAGGGAAACAAACTTGCTTTAATAAAACCGTGCAAAACAACTAAATATTGAATATTTGAGGATATTAGACAACGAATCCTTAGCATTACTCTACCTACATCAGTCAGTACATGAGCATTATTTAGACTATGGCATATCCCTTGGCCTGTCGAGGGAGAAACCAACTGATGATCACATTGTTGTACTATACAATTATTTTACTTAATAAAACTTACATTTACCAAAAAAAAAAAAAATAATAATAACTACAAGTTTGTATAAATGGGAATCAAACTTTGCTTTAATAAAACCGTGCAAAACAGCAAAATTTTGAACGTTCTCAGACTTCGACGAAACTTGACCCAAATGTTGGTATAGATCCAAGAATTTGTGTAGTAAATTAGCTTACCGTAATAATAACTACAAGTTTTGGTAAATGGTAATCAAACTTTGCTTTAATAAAACCGTGCAATACAGCTAAATTTTGAACGTTCTCAGAATTCGACGAAACTTGACCCAAACATTGGTCTAGACATAAAGAATTTGTGAGATAAATTTGCTATGTGTAATATTAACTACAAGTTTGTATAAATGGGAAACAAACTTTGTTTAATAAAACCTTGCAAAGCAGCTAAATTTTGAAAGTTTTTGGAATTCGACGATACTTGACCCAAACGTAGGTGTAGGCCCAAGAATTTGTGTGCCAAATTTGCTAAACGTAATAATAACTATAAGTTTGTATAAAAGGGAAACAAACTTGCTTTAACAAAACCGTGCAAAACAGCTAAATTTTGAACATTCTCAGAATTCGACGAGATTGACAGACCAAAAAATTTGTGTGGTAAAATTTGCTAATCGTAATAATAACTACAAGTTTGTACAAATGGTAAACAAACATTGCTTTAATAAACCGTGCAAAACAACTAAATTTTGAACGTTCTCAAAATCAAAGAAACGTTGGTCTAGGCCCAAGAATTTGTGTGCCAAATTCGCTAAGCGTAATAATAACTACAAGTTTGTATAAAAGGGAAACAAACTTGCTTTAACAAAACCGTGCAAAACAGCTACATTTTGAACGTTCTTAGAATTCGACGAAATTGACCCAAATGTTTGTATAGACCCAAGAATTTGTGTGGTAAATTTGCTAAGTGTAATAATAACTACAAGTTTGTATAAATGCGAAACAAACTTTGTTTTAATAAAACCATGCAAAACAACTAAATTTTTTAACGTTCTCAGAATTCGACGAAACTTGACCCAAACGTTGGTCTAGACCCAACAGTTTGTGTGGTAAATTTGCTAAGCGTAATAATAATTACAAGTTTGTATAAAAGGGAAACAAACTTTGCTTTGATAAAATCGTGTAAAACAATTAATTTTTGAATGTTCTCAAAACTCGACGAAACTTGACCCAAACATTGGTTTAGACCAAAGAATTTGTGTGGTAAATTTGCTAAGCATAATAATTACTACATGTTTGTATAAAAGGGAACAAACTTTGCTTTAATAAAACCGTGCATAACAGATGAATTTTGAACATTCTCCGAATTCAACGAAACTTGACCCAAAAGTTAGTCTAGGCCCAAGAATTTGTGTACCAAATTTGCTAAGCGTAATAACAGCTACAAATTTGTGTAAAAGGGAAACAAACTTGCTTTAATAAAACCGTGCAAAACAACAAAATATTGAATATTTTTAGAATTCGACGAAACTTGACCCAAACGTTGGTCTAGACCTAAGAGTTTGTGTCGCAAATTTGCTAAGCGTAATAATAACTACTTGTTTGTATAAATGAGAATCAAACTTTGCTTTAATAAAACCGTGCAAAACAGCAAAATTTTGAACGTTCTGAGAATTCGACGAAAGTTGACCCAAACGTTGGTATAGATCCAAGAATTTGTGTGGTAAAATTACTTAGTGTAATAATAACTATAAGTTTGTATAAATGGTAAACAAACTTTGTTTTAATAAAACCGTGCAAAACAGCTAAATTTTGAACGTTCTCAGAATTCGACGAAACTTGACCCAAACGTTGGTCGAGACCTAAGAATTTGTCAGATAAATTTGCTATGCGGAATATTAACTACAAGTTTGTATAAATGGGAAACAAACTTTGCTTTAATAAAACCGTGCAAAACAGCTAAATTTTGAACGTTCTCAAAATTCGGCGAAACTTGACCCAAATGTTGGTCTATACACAAGAGTTTGTGTGGAAAATTTGCTAAGCGTTATAATAATTACAAGTTTGTATAAATGGTAAACAAACTTTGCTTTAATAAAACCGTGCAAAACAGCTAAATTTTGAACGTTCTCAAAATTCGACGAAACTTGACCCGAATGTTGGTCTAGACACAAGACTATGTGTGGGAAATTTGCTAAGCGTTATAATAACTATAATTTTGTATAAATGGGAAACAAACTTTGCTTAATAAAACCGTGCAAAACAGCTAAATTTTGAAAGTTCTCAGAATTCGACAAAACTTGACCCAAACGTAGGTGTAGGACCAAGAATTTGAGTGCCAAATTTGCTAAGCGTAATAATAACTACAAGTTTGTATAAAAGAGAAACAATCTTGCTATAACAAAACCGTACAAAACAGCTAAATTTTGAACGTTCTCAGAATTCGACGATATTGACACAAACGTTGATATAGACCAGAGAATTTGTGTGGTAAATTTGCTAAGCGTAATAATAACTACAAGTTTGTACAAATGGTAAACAAACTGTGCTTTAATAAAACCGTGCAAAACAGCTAAATTTTGAACGTTCTCGACGAAACTTGATCGAAACGTTGGTCTAGGCCCAAGAATTTGTGTGCCAAATTTGCTAAGCGTAATAACAGCTACAAATTTGTGTAAAAGGGAAACAAACTTGCTTTAATAAAACCGTGCAAAACAACTAAATATTGAATATTTGAGGATATTAGACAACGAATCCTTAGCATTACTCTACCTACATCAGTCAGTACATGAGCATTATTTAGACTATGGCATATCCCTTGGCCTGTCGAGGGAGAAACCAACTGATGATCACATTGTTGTACTATACAATTATTTTACTTAATGAAACTTACATTTACCAAAAAAAAAAAATAATAATAACTACAAGTTTGTATAAATGGGAATCAAACTTTGCTTTAATAAAACCGTGCAAAACAGCAAAATTTTGAACGTTCTCAGACTTCGACGAAACTTGACCCAAATGTTGGTATAGATCCAAGAATTTGTGTAGTAAATTAGCTTACCGTAATAATAACTACAAGTTTTTGTAAATGGTAATCAAACTTTGCTTTAATAAAACCGTGCAAAACAGCTAAATTTTGAACGTTCTCAGAATTCGACGAAACTTGACCCAAACCTTGGTCTAGACATAAAGAATTTGTGAGATAAATTTGCTATGCGTAATATTAACTACAAGTTTGTATAAATGGGAAACAAACTTTGTTTAATAAAACCTTGCAAAACAGCTAAATTTTGAAAGTTTTTGGAATTCGACGATACTTGACCCAAACGTAGGTGTAGGACCAAGAATTTGTGTGCCAAATTTGCTAAACGTAATAATTACTATAAGTTTGTATAAAAGGGAAACAAACTTGCTTTAACAAAACCGTGCAAAACAGCTAAATTTTGAACATTCTCAGAATTCGACGAGATTGACACAAACGTTGGTATAGACCAAAAAATTTGTGTGGTAAAATTTGCTAATCGTAATAATAACTACAAGTTTGTACAAATGGTAAACAAACATTGCTTTAATAAACCGTGCAAAACAGCTAAATTTTGAATGTTCTCAAAATCATCGAAACGTTGGTCTAGGCCCAAGAATTTGTGTGCCAAATTCGCTAAGCGTAATAATAACTACAAGTTTGTATAAAAGGGAAACAAACTTGCTTTAACAAAACCGTGCAAAACAGCTACATTTTGAACGTTCTTAGAATTCGACGAAATTGACCCAAATGTTTGTATAGACCCAAGAATTTGTGTGGTAAATTTGCTAAGCGTAATAATAACTACAAGTTTGTATAAATGCGAAACAAACTTTGTTTTAATAAAACCATGCAAAACAACTAAATTTTTTAACGTTCTCAGAATTCGACGAAACTTGACCCAAACGTTGGTCTAGACCCAACAGTTTGTGTGGTAAATTTGCTAAGCGTAATAATAATTACAAGTTTGTATAAAAGGGAAACAAACTTTGCTTTGATAAAATCGTGTAAAACAATTAATTTTTGAATGTTCTCAAAACTCGACGAAACTTGACCCAAACATTGGTTTAGACCAAAGAATTTGTGTGGTAAATTTGCTAAGCATAATAATTACTACATGTTTGTATAAAAGGGAACAAACTTTGCTTTAATAAAACCGTGCATAACAGATGAATTTTGAACATTCTCCGAATTCAACGAAACTTGACCCAAAAGTTAGTCTAGGCCCAAGAATTTGTGTACCAAATTTGCTAAGCGTAATAACAGCTACAAATTTGTGTAAAAGGGAAACAAACTTGCTTTAATAAAACCGTGCAAAACAACAAAATATTGAATATTTTTAGAATTCGACGAAACTTGACCCAAACGTTGGTCTAGACCTAAGAGTTTGTGTCGCAAATTTGCTAAGCGTAATAATAACTACTTGTTTGTATAAATGAGAATCAAACTTTGCTTTAATAAAACCGTGCAAAACAGCAAAATTTTGAACGTTCTGACAATTCGACGAAAGTTGACCCAAACGTTGGTATAGATCCAAGAATTTGTGTGGTAAAATTACTTAGTGTAATAATAACTATAAGTTTGTATAAATGGTAAACAAACTTTGTTTTAATAAAACCGTGCAAAACAGCTAAATTTTGAACGTTCTCAGAATTCGACGAAACTTGACCCAAACGTTGGTCGAGACCTAAGAATTTGTCAGATAAATTTGCTATGCGGAATATTAACTACAAGTTTGTATAAATGGGAAACAAACTTTGCTTTAATAAAACCGTGCAAAACAGCTAAATTTTGAACGTTCTCAAAATTCGGCGAAACTTGACCCAAATGTTGGTCTATACACAAGAGTTTGTGTGGAAAATTTGCTAAGCGTTATAATAATTACAAGTTTGTATAAATGGTAAACAAACTTTGCTTTAATAAAACCGTGCAAAACAGCTAAATTTTGAACGTTCTCAAAATTCGACGAAACTTGACCCGAATGTTGGTCTAGACACAAGACTATGTGTGGGAAATTTGCTAAGCGTTATAATAACTATAATTTTGTATAAATGGGAAACAAACTTTGCTTAATAAAACCGTGCAAAACAGCTAAATTTTGAAAGTTCTCAGAATTCGACAAAACTTGACCCAAACGTAGGTGTAGGACCAAGAATTTGAGTGCCAAATTTGCTAAGCGTAATAATAACTACAAGTTTGTATAAAAGAGAAACAATCTTGCTATAACAAAACCGTACAAAACAGCTAAATTTTGAACGTTCTCAGAATTCGACGATATTGACACAAACGTTGATATAGACCAGAGAATTTGTGTGGTAAATTTGCTAAGCGTAATAATAACTACAAGTTTGTACAAATGGTAAACAAACTGTGCTTTAATAAAACCGTGCAAAACAGCTAAATTTTGAACGTTCTCGACGAAACTTGATCGAAACGTTGGTCTAGGCCCAAGAATTTGTGTGCCAAATTTGCTAAGCGTAATAACAGCTACAAATTTGTGTAAAAGGGAAACAAACTTGCTTTAATAAAACCGTGCAAAACAACTAAATATTGAATATTTGAGGATATTAGACAACGAATCCTTAGCATTACTCTACCTACATCAGTCAGTACATGAGCATTATTTAGACTATGGCATATCCCTTGGCCTGTCGAGGGAGAAACCAACTGATGATCACATTGTTGTACTATACAATTATTTTACTTAATGAAACTTACATTTACCAAAAAAAAAAAATAATAATAACTACAAGTTTGTATAAATGGGAATCAAACTTTGCTTTAATAAAACCGTGCAAAACAGCAAAATTTTGAACGTTCTCAGACTTCGACGAAACTTGACCCAAATGTTGGTATAGATCCAAGAATTTGTGTAGTAAATTAGCTTACCATAATAATAACTACAAGTTTTTGTAAATGGTAATCAAACTTTGCTTTAATAAAACCGTGCAAAACAGCTAAATTTTGAACGTTCTCAGAATTCGACGAAACTTGACCCAAACCTTGGTCTAGACATAAAGAATTTGTGAGATAAATTTGCTATGCGTAATATTAACTACAAGTTTGTATAAATGGGAAACAAACTTTGTTTAATAAAACCTTGCAAAACAGCTAAATTTTGAAAGTTTTTGGAATTCGACGATACTTGACCCAAACGTAGGTGTAGGACCAAGAATTTGTGTGCCAAATTTGCTAAACGTAATAATAACTATAAGTTTGTATAAAAGGGAAACAAACTTGCTTTAACAAAACCGTGCAAAACAGCTAAATTTTGAACATTCTCAGAATTCGACGAGATTGACACAAACGTTGGTATAGACCAAAAAATTTGTGTGGTAAAATTTGCTAATCGTAATAATAACTACAAGTTTGTACAAATGGTAAACAAACATTGCTTTAATAAACCGTGCAAAACAGCTAAATTTTGAATGTTCTCAAAATCATCGAAACGTTGGTCTAGGCCCAAGAATTTGTGTGCCAAATTCGCTAAGCGTAATAATAACTACAAGTTTGTATAAAAGGGAAACAAACTTGCTTTAACAAAACCGTGCAAAACAGCTACATTTTGAACGTTCTTAGAATTCGACGAAATTGACCCAAATGTTTGTATAGACCCAAGAATTTGTGTGGTAAATTTGCTAAGCGTAATAATAACTACAAGTTTGTATAAATGCGAAACAAACTTTGTTTTAATAAAACCATGCAAAACAACTAAATTTTTTAACGTTCTCAGAATTCGACGAAACTTGACCCAAACGTTGGTCTAGACCCAACAGTTTGTGTGGTAAATTTGCTAAGCGTAATAATAATTACAAGTTTGTATAAAAGGAAAACAAACTTTGCTTTGATAAAATCGTGTAAAACAATTAATTTTTGAATGTTCTCAAAACTCGACGAAACTTGACCCAAACATTGGTTTAGACCAAAGAATTTGTGTGGTAAATTTGCTAAGCATAATAATTACTACATGTTTGTATAAAAGGGAACAAACTTTGCTTTAATAAAACCGTGCATAACAGCTGAATTTTGAACATTCTCCGAATTCAACGAAACTTGACCCAAAAGTTAGTCTAGGCCCAAGAATTTGTGTACCAAATTTGCTAAGCGTAATAACAGCTACAAATTTGTGTAAAAGGGAAACAAACTTGCTTTAATAAAACCGTGCAAAACAACTAAATATTGAATATTTTTAGAATTCGACGAAACTTGACCCAAACGTTGGTCTAGACCTAAGAGTTTGTGTCGCAAATTTGCTAAGAGTAATAATAACTACTTGTTTGTATAAATGAGAATCAAACTTTGCTTTAATAAAACCGTGCAAAACAGCAAAATTTTGAACGTTCTCAGAATTCGACGAACCTTGACCCAAACGTTGGTATAGATCCAAGAATTTGTGTGGTAAAATTACTTAGTGTAATAATAACTATAAGTTTGTATAAATGGTAAACAAACTTTGTTTTAATAAAACCGTGCAAAACAGCTAAATTTTGAACGTTCTCAGAATTCGACGAAACTTGACCCAAACGTTGGTCGAGACCTAAGAATTTGTCAGATAAATTTGCTATGCGGAATATTAACTACAAGTTTGTATAAATGGGAAACAAACTTTGCTTTAATAAAACCGTGCAAAACAGCTAAATTTTGAATGTTCTCAAAATTCGGCGAAACTTGACCCAAATGTTGGTCTATACACAAGAGTTTGTGTGGAAAATTTGCTAAGCGTTATAATAATTACAAGTTTGTATAAATGGTAAACAAACTTTGCTTTAATAAAACCGTGCAAAACAGCTAAATTTTGAACGTTCTCAGAATTCGACGAAACTTGACCCAAACGTAGGTGTAGGACCAAGAATTTGTGTGCCAAATTTGCTAAGCGTAATAATAACTACAAGTTTGTATAAAAGAGAAACAAACTTGCTATAACAAAACCGTGCAAAACAGCTAAATTTTGAACGCTCTCAGAATTCGACGATATTGACACAAACGTTGATATAGACCAGAGAATTTGTGTGGTAAATTTGCTAAGCGTAATAATAACTACAAGTTTGTACAAATGGTAAACAAACTGTGCTTTAATAAAACCGTGCAAAACAGCTAAATTTTGAACGTTCTCGACGAAACTTGATCGAAACGTTGGTCTAGGCCCAAGAATTTGTGTGCCAAATTTGCTAAGCGTAATAACAGCTACAAATTTGTGTAAAAGGGAAACAAACTTGCTTTAATAAAACCGTGCAAAACAACTAAATATTGAATATTTGAGGATATTAGACAACGAATCCTTAGCATTACTCTACCTACATCAGTCAGTACATGAGCATTATTTAGACTATGGCATATCCCTTGGCCTGTCGAGGGAGAAACCAACTGATGATCACATTGTTGTACTATACAATTATTTTACTTAATGAAACTTACATTTACCAAAAAAAAAAAAATAATAATAACTACAAGTTTGTATAAATGGGAATCAAACTTTGCTTTAATAAAACCGTGCAAAACAGCAAAATTTTGAACGTTCTCAGACTTCGACGAAACTTGACCCAAATGTTGGTATAGATCCAAGAATTTGTGTAGTAAATTAGCTTACCGTAATAATAACTACAAGTTTTTGTAAATGGTAATCAAACTTTGCTTTAATAAAACCGTGCAATACAGCTAAATTTTGAACGTTCTCAGAATTCGACGAAACTTGACCCAAACATTGGTCTAGACATAAAGAATTTGTGAGATAAATTTGCTATGCGTAATATTAACTACAAGTTTGTATAAATGGGAAACAAACTTTGTTTAATAAAACCTTGCAAAGCAGCTAAATTTTGAAAGTTTTTGGAATTCGACGATACTTGACCCAAACGTAGGTGTAGGCCCAAGAATTTGTGTGCCAAATTTGCTAAACGTAATAATAACTATAAGTTTGTATAAAAGGGAAACAAACTTGCTTTAACAAAACCGTGCAAAACAGCTAAATTTTGAACATTCTCAGAATTCGACGAGATTGACACAAACGTTGGTATAGACCAAAAAATTTGTGTGGTAAAATTTGCTAATCGTAATAATAACTACAAGTTTGTACAAATGGTAAACAAACATTGCTTTAATAAACCGTGCAAAACAGCTAAATTTTGAACGTTCTCAAAATCAAAGAAACGTTGGTCTAGGCCCAAGAATTTGTGTGCCAAATTCGCTAAGCGTAATAATAACTACAACTTTGTATAAAAGGGAAACAAACTTACTTTAACAAAACCGTGCAAAACAGCTACATTTTGAACGTTCTTAGAATTCGACGAAATTGACCCAAATGTTTGTATAGACCCAAGAATTTGTGTGGTAAATTTGCTAAGTGTAATAATAACTACAAGTTTGTATAAATGCGAAACAAACTTTGTTTTAATAAAACCATGCAAAACAACTAAATTTTTTAACGTTCTCAGAATTCGACGAAACTTGACCCAAACGTTGGTCTAGACCCAACAGTTTGTGTGGTAAATTTGCTAAGCGTAATAATAATTACAAGTTTGTATAAAAGGGAAACAAACTTGGCTTTGATAAAATCGTGTAAAACAATTAATTTTTGAATGTTCTCAAAACTCGACGAAACTTGACCCAAACATTGGTTTAGACCAAAGAATTTGTGTGGTGAATTTGCTAAGCATAATAATTACTACATGTTTGTATAAAAGGGAACAAACTTTGCTTTAATAAAACCGTGCATAACAGCTGAATTTTGAACATTCTCCGAATTCAACGAAACTTGACCCAAAAGTTAGTCTAGGCCCAAGAATTTGTGTACCAAATTTGCTAAGCGTAATAACAGCTACAAATTTGTGTAAAAGGGAAACAAACTTGCTTTAATAAAACCGTGCAAAACAACTAAATATTGAATATTTTTAGAATTCGACGAAACTTGACCCAAACGTTGGTCTAGACCTAAGAGTTTGTGTCGCAAATTTGCTAAGCGTAATAATAACTACTTGTTTGTATAAATGAGAATCAAACTTTGCTTTAATAAAACCGTGCAAAACAGCAAAATTTTGAACGTTCTGAGAATTCGACGAAAGTTGACCCAAACGTTGGTATAGATCCAAGAATTTGTGTGGTAAAATTACTTAGTGTAATAATAACTATAAGTTTGTATAAATGGTAAACAAACTTTGTTTTAATAAAACCGTGCAAAACAGCTAAATTTTGAACGTTCTCAGAATTCGACGAAACTTGACCCAAATGTTGGTCGAGACCTAAGAATTTGTCAGATAAATTTGCTATGCGGAATATTAACTACAAGTTTGTATAAATGGGAAACAAACTTTGCTTTAATAAAACCGTGCAAAACAGCTAAATTTTGAACGTTCTCAAAATTCGGCGAAACTTGACCCAAATGTTGGTCTATACACAAGAGTTTGTGTGGAAAATTTGCTAAGCGTTATAATAATTACAAGTTTGTATAAATGGTAAACAAACTTTGCTTTAATAAAACCGTGCAAAACAGCTAAATTTTGAACGTTCTCAAAATTCGACGAAACTTGACCCGAATGTTGGTCTAGACACAAGACTATGTGTGGGAAATTTGCTAAGCGTTATAATAACTATAATTTTGTATAAATGGGAAACAAACTTTGCTTAATAAAACCGTGCAAAACAGCTAAATTTTGAAAGTTCTCAGAATTCGACAAAACTTGACCCAAACGTAGGTGTAGGACCAAGAATTTGAGTGCCAAATTTGCTAAGAGTAATAATAACTACAAGTTTGTATAAAAGAGAAACAATCTTGCTATAACAAAACCGTACAAAACAGCTAAATTTTGAACGTTCTCAGAATTCGACGATATTGACACAAACGTTGATATAGACCAGAGAATTTGTGTGGTAAATTTGCTAAGCGTAATAATAACTACAAGTTTGTACAAATGGTAAACAAACTGTGCTTTAATAAAACCGTGCAAAACAGCTAAATTTTGAACGTTCTCGACGAAACTTGATCGAAACGTTGGTCTAGGCCCAAGAATTTGTGTGCCAAATTTGCTAAGCGTAATAACAGCTACAAATTTGTGTAAAAGGGAAACAAACTTGCTTTAATAAAACCGTGCAAAACAACTAAATATTGAATATTTGAGGATATTAGACAACGAATCCTTAGCATTACTCTACCTACATCAGTCAGTACATGAGCATTATTTAGACTATGGCATATCCCTTGGCCTGTCGAGGGAGAAACCAACTGATGATCACATTGTTGTACTATACAATTATTTTACTTAATGAAACTTACATTTACCAAAAAAAAAAAATAATAATAACTACAAGTTTGTATAAATGGGAATCAAACTTTGCTTTAATAAAACCGTGCAAAACAGCAAAATTTTGAACGTTCTCAGACTTCGACGAAACTTGACCCAAATGTTGGTATAGATCCAAGAATTTGTGTAGTAAATTAGCTTACCGTAATAATAACTACAAGTTTTTGTAAATGGTAATCAAACTTTGCTTTAATAAAACCGTGCAAAACAGCTAAATTTTGAACGTTCTCAGAATTCGACGAAACTTGACCCAAACCTTGGTCTAGACATAAAGAATTTGTGAGATAAATTTGCTATGCGTAATATTAACTACAAGTTTGTATAAATGGGAAACAAACATTGTTTAATAAAACCTTGCAAAACAGCTAAATTTTGAAAGTTTTTGGAATTCGACGATACTTGACCCAAACGTAGGTGTAGGACCAAGAATTTGTGTGCCAAATTTGCTAAACGTAATAATAACTATAAGTTTGTATAAAAGGGAAACAAACTTGCTTTAACAAAACCGTGCAAAACAGCTAAATTTTGAACATTCTCAGAATTCGACGAGATTGACACAAACGTTGGTATAGACCAAAAAATTTGTGTGGTAAAATTTGCTAATCGTAATAATAACTACAAGTTTGTACAAATGGTAAACAAACATTGCTTTAATAAACCGTGCAAAACAGCTAAATTTTGAATGTTCTCAAAATCATCGAAACGTTGGTCTAGGCCCAAGAATTTGTGTGCCAAATTCGCTAAGCGTAATAATAACTACAAGTTTGTATAAAAGGGAAACAAACTTGCTTTAACAAAACCGTGCAAAACAGCTACATTTTGAACGTTCTTAGAATTCGACGAAATTAACCCAAATGTTTGTATAGACCCAAGAATTTGTGTGGTAAATTTGCTAAGCGTAATAATAACTACAAGTTTGTATAAATGCGAAACAAACTTTGTTTTAATAAAACCATGCAAAACAACTAAATTTTTTAACGTTCTCAGAATTCGACGAAACTTGACCCAAACGTTGGTCTAGACCCAACAGTTTGTGTGGTAAATTTGCTAAGCGTAATAATAATTACAAGTTTGTATAAAAGGGAAACAAACTTTGCTTTGATAAAATCGTGTAAAACAATTAATTTTTGAATGTTCTCAAAACTCGACGAAACTTGACCCAAACATTGGTTTAGACCAAAGAATTTGTGTGGTAAATTTGCTAAGCATAATAATTACTACATGTTTGTATAAAAGGGAACAAACTTTGCTTTAATAAAACCGTGCATAACAGCTGAATTTTGAACATTCTCCGAATTCAACGAAACTTGACCCAAAAGTTAGTCTAGGCCCAAGAATTTGTGTACCAAATTTGCTAAGCGTAATAACAGCTACAAATTTGTGTAAAAGGGAAACAAACTTGCTTTAATAAAACCGTGCAAAACAACTAAATATTGAATATTTTTAGAATTCGACGAAACTTGACCCAAACGTTGGTCTAGACCTAAGAGTTTGTGTCGCAAATTTGCTAAGAGTAATAATAACTACTTGTTTGTATAAATGAGAATCAAACTTTGCTTTAATAAAACCGTGCAAAACAGCAAAATTTTGAACGTTCTCAGAATTCGACGAACCTTGACCCAAACGTTGGTATAGATCCAAGAATTTGTGTGGTAAAATTACTTAGTGTAATAATAACTATAAGTTTGTATAAATGGTAAACAAACTTTGTTTTAATAAAACCGTGCAAAACAGCTAAATTTTGAACGTTCTCAGAATTCGACGAAACTTGACCCAAACGTTGGTCGAGACCTAAGAATTTGTCAGATAAATTTGCTATGCGGAATATTAACTACAAGTTTGTATAAATGGGAAACAAACTTTGCTTTAATAAAACCGTGCAAAACAGCTAAATTTTGAATGTTCTCAAAATTCTGCGAAACTTGACCCAAATGTTGGTCTATACACAAGAGTTTGTGTGGAAAATTTGCTAAGCGTTATAATAATTACAAGTTTGTATAAATGGTAAACAAACTTTGCTTTAATAAAACCGTGCAAAACAGCTAAATTTTGAACGTTCTCAGAATTCGACGAAACTTGACCCGAATGTTGGTCTAGACACAAGACTATGTGTGGGAAATTTGCTAAGCGTTATAATAACTATAATTTTGTATAAATGGGAAACAAACTTTGCTTAATAAAACCGTGCAAAACAGCTAAATTTTGAAAGTTCTCAGAATTCGACGAAACTTGACCCAAACGTAGGTGTAGGACCAAGAATTTGTGTGCCAAATTTGCTAAGCGTAATAATAACTACAAGTTTGTATAAAAGAGAAACAAACTTGCTATAACGAAACCGTGCAAAACAGCTAAATTTTGAACGCTCTCAGAATTCGACGATATTGACACAAACGTTGATATAGACCAGAGAATTTGTGTGGTAAATTTGCTAAGCGTAATAATAACTACAAGTTTGTACAAATGGTAAACAAACTGTGCTTTAATAAAACCGTGCAAAACAGCTAAATTTTGAACGTTCTCAGAATTCGACGAAACTTGATCGGAACGTTGGTCTAGGCCCAAGAATTTGTGTGCCAAATTTGCTAAGCGTAATAACAGCTACAAATTTGTGTAAAAGGGAAACAAACTTGCTTTAATAAAACCGTGCAAAACAACTAAATATTGAATATTTTTAGAATTCGACGAAACTTGACCCAAACGTTGGTCTAGACCTAAGAGTTTGTGTCGCAAATTTGCTAAGAGTAATAATAACTACTTGTTTGTATAAATGAGAATCAAACTTTGCTTTAATAAAACCGTGCAAAACAGCAAAATTTTGAACGTTCTCAGAATTCGACGAACCTTGACCCAAACGTTGGTATAGATCCAAGAATTTGTGTGGTAAAATTACTTAGTGTAATAATAACTATAAGTTTGTATAAATGGTAAACAAACTTTGTTTTAATAAAACCGTGCAAAACAGCTAAATTTTGAACGTTCTCAGAATTCGACGAAACTTGACCCAAACGTTGGTCGAGACCTAAGAATTTGTCAGATAAATTTGCTATGCGGAATATTAACTACAAGTTTGTATAAATGGGAAACAAACTTTGCTTTAATAAAACCGTGCAAAACAGCTAAATTTTGAATGTTCTCAAAATTCGGCGAAACTTGACCCAAATGTTGGTCTATACACAAGAGTTTGTGTGGAAAATTTGCTAAGCGTTATAATAATTACAAGTTTGTATAAATGGTAAACAAACTTTGCTTTAATAAAACCGTGCAAAACAGCTAAATTTTGAACGTTCTCAGAATTCGACGAAACTTGACCCGAATGTTGGTCTAGACACAAGACTATGTGTGGGAAATTTGCTAAGCGTTATAATAACTATAATTTTGTATAAATGGGAAACAAACTTTGCTTAATAAAACCGTGCAAAACAGCTAAATTTTGAAAGTTCTCAGAATTCGACGAAACTTGACCCAAACGTAGGTGTAGGACCAAGAATTTGTGTGCCAAATTTGCTAAGCGTAATAATAACTACAAGTTTGTATAAAAGAGAAACAAACTTGCTATAACAAAACCGTGCAAAACAGCTAAATTTTGAACGCTCTCAGAATTCGACGATATTGACACAAACGTTGATATAGACCAGAGAATTTGTGTGGTAAATTTGCTAAGCGTAATAATAACTACAAGTTTGTACAAATGGTAAACAAACTGTGCTTTAATAAAACCGTGCAAAACAGCTAAATTTTGAACGTTCTCAGAATTCGACGAAACTTGATCGGAACGTTGGTCTAGGCCCAAGAATTTGTGTGCCAAATTTGCTAAGCGTAATAACAGCTACAAATTTGTGTAAAAGGGAAACAAACTTGCTTTAATAAAACCGTGCAAAACAACTAAATATTGAATATTTGAGGATATTAGACAACGAATCCTTAGCATTACTCTCTACCTACATCAGTCAGTACATGAGCATTATTTAGACTATGGCATATCCCTTGGCCTGTCGAGGGAGAAACCAACTGATGATCACATTGTTGTACTATACAATTATTTTACTTAATGAAACTTACATTTACCAAAAAAAAAAAAAAATAATAACTACAAGTTTGTATAAATGGGAATCAAACTTTGCTTTAATAAAACCGTGCAAAACAGCAAAATTTTGAACGTTCTCAGACTTCGACGAAACTTGACCCAAATGTTGGTATAGATCCAAGAATTTGTGTAGTAAATTAGCTTACCGTAATAATAACTACAAGTTTTTGTAAATGGTAATCAAACTTTGCTTTAATAAAACCGTGCAAAACAGCTAAATTTTGAACGTTCTCAGAATTCGACGAAACTTGACCCAAACCTTGGTCTAGACATAAAGAATTTGTGAGATAAATTTGCTATGCGTAATATTAACTACAAGTTTGTATAAATGGGAAACAAACTTTGTTTAATAAAACCTTGCAAAGCAGCTAAATTTTGAATGTTTTTGGAATTCGACGATACTTGACCCAAACGTAGGTGTAGGCCCAAGAATTTGTGTGCCAAATTTGCTAAACGTAATAATAACTATAAGTTTGTATAAAAGGGAAACAAACTTGCTTTAACAAAACCGTGCAAAACAGCTAAATTTTGAACATTCTCAGAATTCGACGAGATTGACACAAACGTTGGTATAGACCAAAAAATTTGTGTGGTAAAATTTGCTAATCGTAATAATAACTACAAGTTTGTACAAATGGTAAACAAACATTGCTTTAATAAACCGTGCAAAACAGCTAAATTTTGAACGTTCTCAAAATCATCGAAACGTTGGTCTAGGCCCAAGAATTTGTGTGCCAAATTCGCTAAGCGTAATAATAACTACAAGTTTGTATAAAAGGGAAACAAACTTGCTTTAACAAAACCGTGCAAAACAGCTACATTTTGAACGTTCTTAGAATTCGACGAAATTGACCCAAATGTTTGTATAGACCCAAGAATTTGTATGGTAAATTTGTTAAGCGTAATAATAACTACAAGTTTGTGTAAATGCGAAACAAACTTTGTTTTAATAAAACCATGCAAAACAACTAAATTTTTTAACGTTCTCAGAATTCGATGAAACTTGACCCAAACGTTGGTCTAGACCCAACAGTTTGTGTGGTAAATTTGCTAAGCGTAATAATAATTACAAGTTTGTATAAAAGGGAAACAAACTTTGCTTTGATAAAATCGTGTAAAACAATTAATTTTTGAATGTTCTCAAAACTCGACGAAACGTGACCCAAACATTGGTTTAGACCAAAGAATTTGTGTGGTAAATTTGCTAAGCATAATAATTACTACATGTTTGTATAAAAGGGAACAAACTTTGCTTTAATAAAACCGTGCATAACAGCTGAATTTTGAACATACTCCGAATTCAACGAAACTTGACCCAAAAGTTAGTCTAGGCCCAAGAATTTGTGTACCAAATTTGCTAAGCGTAATAACAGCTACAAATTTGTGTAAAAGGAAAACAAACTTGCTTTAATAAAACCGTGCAAAACAACTAAATATTGAATATTTTTAGAATTCGACGAAACTTGACCCAAACGTTGGTCTAGACCTAAGAGTTTGTGTCGCAAATTTGCTAAGCGTAATAATAACTACTTGTTTGTATAAATGAGAATCAAACTTTGCTTTAATAAAACCGTGCAAAACAGCAAAATTTTGAACGTTCTGAGAATTCGACGAACCTTGACCCAAACGTTGGTATAGATCCAAGAATTTATGTGGTAAAATTACTTAGTGTAATAATAACTATAAGTTTGTATAAATGGTAAACAAACTTTGTTTTAATAAAACCGTGCAAAACAGCTAAATTTTGAACGTTCTCAGAATTCGACGAAACTTGACCCAAACATTGGTCGAGACCTAAGAATTTGTCAGATAAATTTGCTATGCGGAATATTAACTACAAATTTGTATAAATGGGAAACAAACTTTGCTTTAATAAAACCGTGCAAAACAGCTAAATTTTGAACGTTCTCAGAATTCGACGAAACTTGACCCGAATGTTGGTCTAGACACAAGACTATGTGTGGAAAATTTGCTAAGCGTTATAATAACTATAATTTTGTATAAATGGGAAACAAACTTTGCTTAATAAAACCGTGCAAAACAGCTAAATTTTGAAAGTTCTCAGAATTCGACGAAACTTGACCCAAACGTAGGTGTAGGACCAAGAATTTGTGTGCCAAATTTGCTAAGCGTAATAATAACTACAAGTTTGTATAAAAGAGAAACAAACTTGCTATAACAAAACCGTGCAAAACAGCTAAATTTTGAACGCTCTCAGAATTCGACGATATTGACACAAACGTTGATATAGACCAGAGAATTTGTGTGGTAAATTTGCTAAGCGTAATAATAACTACAAGTTTGTACAAATGGTAAACAAACTGTGCTTTAATAAAACCGTGCAAAACAGCTAAATTTTGAACGTTCTCGACGAAACTTGATCGAAACGTTGGTCTAGGCCCAAGAATTTGTGTGCCAAATTTGCTAAGCGTAATAACAGCTACAAATTTGTGTAAAAGGGAAACAAACTTGCTTTAATAAAACCGTGCAAAACAACTAAATATTGAATATTTGAGGATATTAGACAACGAATCCTTAGCATTACTCTACCTACATCAGTCAGTACATGAGCATTATTTAGACTATGGCATATCCCTTGGCCTGTCGAGGGAGAAACCAACTGATGATCACATTGTTGTACTATACAATTATTTTACTTAATGAAACTTACATTTACCAAAAAAAAAAAAATAATAATAACTACAAGTTTGTATAAATGGGAATCAAACTTTGCTTTAATAAAACCGTGCAAAACAGCAAAATTTTGAACGTTCTCAGACTTCGACGAAACTTGACCCAAATGTTGGTATAGATCCAAGAATTTGTGTAGTAAATTAGCTTACCGTAATAATAACTACAAGTTTTTGTAAATGGTAATCAAACTTTGCTTTAATAAAACCGTGCAAAACAGCTAAATTTTGAACGTTCTCAGAATTCGACGAAACTTGACCCAAACCTTGGTCTAGACATAAAGAATTTGTGAGATAAATTTGCTATGCGTAATATTAACTACAAGTTTGTATAAATGGGAAACAAACTTTGTTTAATAAAACCTTGCAAAGCAGCTAAATTTTGAAAGTTTTTGGAATTCGACGATACTTGACCCGAACGTAGGTGTAGGCCCAAGAATTTGTGTGCCAAATTTGCTAACCGTAATATTAACTATAAGTTTGTATAAAAGGGAAACAAACTTGCTTTAACAAAACCGTGCAAAACAGCTAAATTTTGAACATTCTCAGAATTCGACGAGATTGACACAAACGTTGGTATAGACCAAAAAATTTGTGTGGTAAAATTTGCTAATCGTAATAATAACTACAAGTTTGTACAAATGGTAAACAAACATTGCTTTAATAAACCGTGCAAAACAGCTAAATTTTGAACGTTCTCAAAATTCGACGAAACTTGATCGAAACGTTGGTCTAGGCCCAAGAATTTGTGTGCCAAATTCGCTAAGCGTAATAATAACTACAAGTTTGTATTAAAGGGAAACAAACTTGCTTTAACAAAACCGTGCAAAACAGCTACATTTTGAACGTTCTTAGAATTCGACGAAATTGACCCAAATGTTTGTATAGACCAAGAATTTGTGTGGTAAATTTGCTAAGCGTAATAATAACTACAAGTTTATATAAATGCGAAACAAACTTTGCTTTAATAAAACCATGCAAAACAACTAAATTTTTTAACGTTATCAGAATTCGACGAAACTTGACCCAAACGTTGGTCTAGACCCAACAGTTTGTGTGGTAAATTTGCTAAGCGTAATAATAATTACAAGTTTGTATAAAAGGGAAACAAACTTTGCTTTGATAAAATCGTGTAAAACAATTAATTTTTGAATGTTCTCAAAACTCGACGAAACTTGACCCAAACATTGGTTTAGACCAAAGAATTTGTGTGGTAAATTTGCTAAGCATAATAATTACTACAAGTTTGTATAAAAGGGAACAAACTTTGCTTTAATAAAACCGTGCATAACAGCTGAATTTTGAACATTCTCCGAATTCAACGAAACTTGACCCAAAAGCTAGTCTAGGCCCAAGAATTTGTGTGCCAAATTTGCTAAGCGTAATAACAGCTACAAATTTGTGTATAAATGTGTGCCAAGAATTTGTCAGATAAATTTGCTATGCGGAATATTAACTACAAGTTTGTATAAATGGGAAACAAACTTTGTTTTAATAAAACCGTGCAAAACAGCTAAATTTTGAACGTTCTCAAAATTCGGCGAAACTTGACTCAAATGTTGGTCTATACACAAGAGTTTGTGTGGAAAATTTGCTAAGCGTTATAATAATTACAAGTTTGTATAAAAGGTAAACAAACTTTGCTTTAATAAAACCGTGCAAAACAGCTAAATTTTGAACGTTCTCAGAATTCGACGAAACTTGACCCGAATGTTGGTCTAGTCACAAGACTATGTGTGGGAAATTTGCTAAGCGTTATAATAACTATAATTTTCTATAAATGGGAAACAAACTTTGCTTAATAAAACCGTGCAAAACAGCTAAATTTTGAAAGTTCTCAGAATTCGACGAAACTTGACCCAAACGTAGGTGTAGGACCAAGAATTTGTGTGCCAAATTTGCTAAGCGTAATAATAACTATAAGTTTGTATAAAAGAGAAACAAACTTGCTATAACAAAACCGTGCAAAACAGCTAAATTTTGAACGTTCTCAGAATTCGACGATATTGACACAAACGTTGATATAGACCAGAGAATTTGTGTGGTAAATTTGCTAAGCGTAATAATAACTACAAGTTTGTACAAATGGTAAACAAACTGTGCTTTAATAAAACCGTGCAAAACAGCTAAATTTTGAACGTTCTCAGAATTCGACGAAACTTGATCGAAACGTTGGTCTAGGCCCAAGAATTTGTGTGCCAAATTCGCTAAGCATAATAATAACTACAAGTTTTTATAAAAGGGAAACAAACTCTGTTTTAATAAAACCATGCAAAACAACTAAATTTTTGAACGTTCTTGGAATTCGACGAAACTTGACCCAAACGTTGGTCTAGACACAACAGTTTATGTGGTAAATTTACTAAACGTAAAAATAATTACAAGTTTGTATTAAAGGGAAACAAACTTTGCTTTGATAAAATCGTGTAAAACAACTAAATTTTGAATATTCTCAAAATTCGACGAAACTTGACCCAAACATTGGTCTAGACCAAAGAATTTGTGTGGTAAATTTGCTAAGCATGATAATTACTATAAGTTTGTATAAAAGGGAAACAAACTTTGCTTTAATAAAACGTGCAAAACAGCTAAATTTTGAATGTTCTCCGAATTCTACGAAACTTGACCCAAACTTTAGACTAGGCCCAAGAATTTGTGTGCCAAATTTGTTAAGCATAATAACAGCTAGAAATTTATGTAAAAGGGAAACAAACTTGCTTTAACAAAACCGTGCAAAACAGTTAAATTTTGAACGTTCTCAGAATTCGACGAAATTGACCCAAACGTTTATATAGACCCAAGAATTTGTGTGGTAAAATTTGCCAAACGTAATAATAACTACAGGTTTGTATAAATGGTAAACAAACCTTATTTTAATAAAACTGTGCAAAACAACTAAATTTTGAATGTTCTCAGAATTCAATGAAACTTGACCTAAACGTTGGTCTAGTCCCAAGAATTTGTGTGAATCAAACTTGACCTACACCTAACTACAGGTTTGTATAAATGGGAATCAAACTTTGCTTTAATAAAACCGAGCAATACAACTAAATTTTTGAATGTTTTCAGAATTCGACGAAATTGACCCAAACGTTGGTCTAGACCCAAGAATTTGTATGGAAAATTTGCTAAACGTACTAATAACTACAAGTTTGTATAAATGTGAAACAAACTTTGCTTTAATAAAACCGTGCAATACAACTAAACTTTTGAACGTTCTCAGAATTCGACGAAACTTGACCCAAATGTTGGTTTAGATCCAAGAATTTGTGTGGTAAATCTACTAAACGTAATAATAACTACAGGTTTGTATAAATGGGAATCAAACTTTGCTTTAATAAAACCGAGGAAAACTGCTAAATTTGAACGTTTACAAAATTTGACAAAACTTGACCCAAACGTTGGTATAGAACCAAGAATTTGTGTGGTAAATTTGCTAAGCGTAATAATAACTAAGAGTTTTTATAAATGGTAAACAAACTTTGCTTTAATAAAACTGTGCAAAACAGCTAAATTTTGAACGTTCTCAAAATTCGACGAAGCTTGACCCAAACGTTGGTCTAGACACAAGACTTTGTGTACTAAATTTGCTAAGCATAATAATAACAACAAGTTTGTATAAATGGTAAACAAACTTTACTTTAATAAAACTGTGCAAAACAGCTAAATTTTGAACGTTTTCAGAATTCGACGAAACTTGACCCAAACGTTGGTCTAGACCTAAGAATTTGTGAGATAAATTTGCAATGAGGAATATTAACTACAAGTTTGTATAAATGGGAAAGAAACTTTGGTTAATAAAACCGTGCAAAACAGCTAAATTTTGAAAGTTCTCAGAATTCGACGAAACTTGACCCAAACGTAGGTGTAGGCCCAAGAATTTGTGTGCCAAATTTGCTAAGCGTAATAATGACTACAAGTTTGTATAAAAGGGAAACAAACTTGCTTTAACAAAATAGTGCAAAACAGCTAAATTTTGAACGTTCTCAGAATTCGAAGAAATTGACCCAAACATTGGTATAGACCCAAGAATTTGTGTGGTAAATTTGCTACGCGTAATAATAACTACAAGTTTGTATAAATGGTAAACAAACTTTGCTTTAATAAAACCATGCAAAACAGCTAAATTTTGAACATTCTCAGAATTCGACGAAACTTGACGCAAACGTTGGTCTAGACCCATGAGTTTGTCTGGCAAATTTGCTAAGCGTAATAATAACTACAAGTATGTATAAATGGGAATCAAACTTTGCTTTAATAAAACCTTGCAAAACAGCAAAATTTTGAACGTTCTCAGAATACGACGAAACTTGACCCATACGTTGGTATAGACCCAAGAATTTGTGAGGTAAATTTGCTTAGCGTAATACTAACTACAAGTTTGTATAAATGGTAAACAATTTTGCTTTAATAAAACCGTGCAAAACAGCTAAATTTTGAACGTTCTCAGAATTCGACGAAACTTGACCCAAACGTTGATCTAGACCCTTTGTGAGATAAATTTACTATGCGTAATTTTAACTACAAGTTTGTATAAATGGGAAACAAACTTTGCTTAATAAAACCATGCAAAATAGTTAAATTTTGAAAGTTCTCATCATTCGACGAAACTTGACCCAGACGTAGGTGTAGGCCCAAGAATTTGTGTGCCAAATTTGCTAAGCGTAATAATAACTACAAGTTTGTATAAAAGGGAAACAAACTTGCTTTAATAAAATCGTGCAAAACAGCTAAATTTTGAACGTTCTCAGAATTCGACGATATTGACCCAAACGTTGGTATACACCAAAGAATTTGTGTGGTAAAATTTGCTAAGCTTAATAATAACTACAAGTTTGTATAAATGGTAAACAAACTTTGCTTTAATAAATCGTGCAAAATAGCTAAATTTTGAACGTTCTCAGAATTCGACGAAATTTGACCCAAACGTTGGTCTAGGCCCAAGAATTTGTGTGGCAAATTCGCTAAGCGTAATAATAACTACAAGTTTGTATTAAAGGGAAACAAACTTGCTTTAATAAAACCGTGTAAACAGCTACATTTTGAACGTTCTTAGAATTCAAGGAAATTGACCCAAATGTTGGTATAGATCCAAGAATTTGTGTGATAAATTTGCTAAGCATAATAATAACTACAAGTTTGTATAAAAGGGAAACAAACTTACTTTAACAATACCGTGCATAACAGATAAATTTTGAACAATCTCAGAATTCAACGAAATTGACCCAAACGTTGGTATAGACCCAAGAATTTGTGTGGTAAAATTTGCTAAGCGTAATAATAACTACAAGTTTGTATAAAAGGGAAACAAACTTTGCTTTGATAAAATCGTGTAAAATAGCCAAATTTTGAACGTTTTTCCGAATTTGACGAAACTTGACCAAAAGTTAGTCTAGGCCCAAGAATTTGTGTGCCAAATTTGCTAAGCATAATAACAGCTAGAAGTTTGTGTAAAAGGGAAACAAACTTGCTTTAACAAAACCGTGCAGAACAGTTGAATTTTGAACGTTCTCAGAATTCGACGTAATTGACCCAAACGTTGGTATAAACCCAAGAATTTGTGTGGTAAAATTTGCTAAGTGTAATAATAACTACAAGTTTGCATAAATGTTAAACAAACCTTGTTTTAATAAAACTGTGCAAAAAAAACTAAATTTTGAACGTTCTCAGAATTCGATGAAACTTGACCTAAACGTTGGTCTAGGCCCAAGAATTTGTGTGGTAAATTTGCTAAGCGTAATAATAACGACAAGTTTGTATAAATGGTAAACAAACTTTGCTTTAATAAAACTGTACAAAACAGCTAAATTTTGAACATTTTCAGAATTCGACGAAACTTTACCCAAACATTGGTCTAGACCCAAGAGTTTGTGTGGTAAATTTGCTAAGCGTAATAATAACTAAAAGTTTGTATAAATGGAAAACAAACTTTGCTTTAATAAAACTGTGCAAAACAACTAAATTTTAAACGTTTTCAGAATTCGACGAAACTTGACCCAAACGTTGGTCTAGACCTAGGAATTTGATAGATAAATTTGCTATGCGTAAAATTAACTACAAGTTTGTATAAATGGGAAACAAACTTTGCTTTAATAAAACCGTGCAAAACAGCTAAATTTTGAAAGTTCTCATAATTCGACGAAACTTGACCAAACATTGGTCTAGGCCCAAGAATTTGTGTGCCAGAGTTGCTAAGCGTAATAATAACTACAAGTTTGTATAAAAGGGAAAGAAACTTGCTTTAACAAAATCGTGGAAAATAGCTAAATTTTGAACGTTCTCATAATTTGGCGAAATTGACCCAAACGTTGGTATAGACCCAAGAATTTGTGTGACAAAATTTGCTAAGCGTAATAATAACTACAAGTTTGTATAAATGGTAAACAAACTGTGCTTTAATAAGCCGTGCAAAATATCTAAATTTTGAATGTTCTTTGAATTCGACGAAATCTACCCAAACGTTGGTATAGACCCAAGAATTTGTATGGTAAATTTGCTAAGCGTAATAATAACTACAAATTTGTATAAATGCAAAACAAACATTGCTTTCATAAAACCGTGCAATACAACTAATTTTTTGAACGTTCTCAGAATTCGACGAAACTTGACCCAAACGTTGGTCTAAACCCAAGAGTTTGTGTGGTAAATTTGCTAAGCGTAATAATAACTACAAGTTTGTATAACTGGGAATCAAACTTTGCTTTAATAAAACCGAGCAAAACAACTAAATTTTGAACGTTCTTATAATTTGACGAAACTTGACCCAAACGTTGGTCTAGACTTAAGAATTTGTGAGATAAATTTGCTATGCGCAATATTAACTACAAGTTTGTATAAATGGGAAACAAACTTTGCTTTTATAAAACATGCAAAACAGCTAAATTTTGGAAGTTCTCAGAATTCGATGAAACTTGACAAAACGTTGGTCTAGGCCCAAGAACTTTTGTGCCAAATTTGCTAAGCGTAATAATAAATACAAGTTTGTATAAATTGGAAACAAACTTGCTTTAACAAAACTGTGCAAAACAGCTAAATTTTGAACGTTCTCAGAATTCGACGATATTGACCCAAATGTTGGTATAGACCAAAGAATTTTTGTGGCAAAATTTGCTAAGCGTAATAATAACTACAAGTTTGTATAAATGGTATACAAACTGTGCTTTAATAATGCCGTGCAAAACAGCTAAATTTTGAACGTTCTCAGAATTCGACGAAACTTGACCGAAACGTTGGTATAGACCCAAGAAATTGTGTGGTAAATTTGCTAAGAATAATAATAACTACAAGTTTTTATAAATGGTAAACAAACTTTGCTTTAATAAACCGGGCAAAACAACTAAATTTTGTACGTTCTCAAAATATGACGAAACTTGACCCACACGTTGGTCTAGACCCAAGAGTTTGTGTGGTAAATTTGTTAAGCGTAATAATATCTACAAACTTTGCTTTAATAAAACCGTACAAAACAGCTAAATTTTGGAAGTTGTCAGAATTCGACGAAACTTGACCCAAACGTAGGTCTAGGCCCAAGAATTTTTGTGCCAAATTTGCTAAGCGTAATAATAAATACAAGTTTGTATAAAAGGGAAACAAACTTGCTTTAACAAAATCGTGCAACACAGCTAAATTTTGAACTTTCTCTGAATACGACGAAATTGACCCAAACGTTGGTATAGACCCAAGAATTTGTGTGGTAAAATTTGCTAATCGTAATAATAACTACAAGTTTGTATAATTGGTAAAGAAACTTTGCTTTAATAAAACCGTGCAAAACAACTAAATTTTGAACGTTTTCAGAATTCGATGAAACTTGACCCAAACGTTGGCCTAGACCTAAGCATTTGTGAGATAAATTTTCTATGCGTAATATTAACTACAAGTTTGTATAAATGGGTAACAAACTTTGCTTTAATAAAATCGAGCCAAACAGCTAAATTTTGAAAGTTCTCAGAATCCGACGAAACTTGACCCAAACGTTGGCCTAGGCCCAAGAATATGTGTGCCAAATTTGCTAAGCGTAATAATAACTACGAGTTTGTATAAAAGGGATACAAACTTTCTTTATCAAAACCGTGCAAAACAACTAAATTTTGAACGTTATCAGTATTCGACGTAATTGACCCAAACGTTGGTATAGACCCAAGAATTTGAGTGGTAAAATTTGCTAAGTTTAATAATAACTACAAGTTTGTATAAATGGTAAACAAACCTTTTAATAAAACCGTGCAAAACAACTAAATTTTGAACGTTCTCAGAATTCGACGAAAATTGACCCAAACGAATGTCTAAGCCCAAGAATTTGTGTGCCAAATTTGGTAAGCGTAATAATAACTAAAAGTTTGTATAAAAGGGAAACAAACTTGCTTTAACAAACCGTGCAGAACAGTTAAATTTTGAACGTTCTCAGAATTCGACGAAATTGACCCAAAAACGTTGGAATAGACCCAAGAATTTGTGTGGTAAAATTTGCTAATCGTAATAATAACTACAAGTTTGTATAATTGGTATAGAAACTTTGCTTTAATAAAACCGTGCAAAACAACTAAATTTTGAACGTTTTCAAAATTCGATGAAACTTGACCCAAACGTTGGCCTAGACCTAAGCATTTGTGAGATAAATTTTCAATGCGTAATATTAACTACAAGTTTGTATAAATGGGTAACAAACTTTGCTTTAATAAAATCGAGCCAAACAGCTAAATTTTTTAAAGTTCTCAGAATCCGACGAAACTTGACCCAAACATTGGCTTAGGCCCAAGAATTTGTGTGCCAAATTTGCTAAGCGTAATAATAACTACGAGTTTGTATAAAAGGGAAATAAACTTGCTTTATGAAAATCGTGCAAAACAACTAAATTTTGAACGTTATCAATATTCGACGTAATTGACCCAAACGTTGGTATAGACCCAAGAATTTGAGTGGTAAAATTTGCTAAGTGTAATAATAACTACAAGTTTGTATAAATGGTAAACAAACCTTGTTTTAATAAAATCGTGCAAAACAACTAAATTTTGAACGTTCTCAGAATTCGACGAAACTTGACCCAAACGATTGTCTAGCCCAAGAATTTGTATGCCAAATTTGGTAAGCGTAATAATAACTAAAAGTTTGTATAAAAGGGAATCAAACTTGCTTTAACAAACCGTGCAGAACAGTTAAATTTTGAACGTTCTCAGAATTCGACGAAATTGACCCAATCGTTGGTATAGACCCAATAATTTGTGTGGTAAATTTTGCTAAGCGTAATAATAGCTACAAGTTTGTATAAAAGGGAAACAAACTTGCTTTAACAAAATCGTGCAACACAGCTAAATTTTGAACGTTCTCAGAATTCGACGAAATTGACCCAAACGTTGGTATAGACCCAAGAATTTGTGTGGTAAAATTTGCTAATCGTAATAATAACTACAAGTTTGTATAATTGGTAAAGAAACTTTGCTTTAATAAATCCGTGCAAAACAACTAAATTTTCAACGTTTTCAGAATTCGATGAAACTTGACCCAAACGTTGGTCTAGACCTAAGCATTTGTGAGATAAATTTTCTATGCGTAATATTAACTACAAGTTTGTATAAATGGGTAACAAACTTTGCTTTAATAAAATCGAGCCAAACAGCTAAATTTTGAAAGTTCTCAGAATCCGACGAAACTTGACCCAAACGTTGGCCTAGGCCCAAGAATTTGTGTGCCAAATTTGCTAAGCGTAATAATAACTACGAGTTTGTATAAAAGGGAAACAAATTTGCTTTATCAAAACCGTGCAAAACAACTAAATTTTGAATGTTATCAGTATTCGACGTAATTGACCCAAACGTTGGTATAGACCCAAGAATTTGAGTGGTACAATTTGCTAAGTGTAATATAACTACAAGTTTGTATAAATGGTAAACAAACCTTGTTTTAATAAAATCGTGCAAAACAACTAAATTTTGACCGTTCTCAGAATTCGACGAAACTTGACCCAAACGATTGTCTAGCCCAAGAATTTGTATGCCAAATTTGGTAAGCGTAATAATAACTAAAAGTTTGTATAAAAGGGAATCAAACTTGCTTTAACAAACCGTGCAGAACAGTTAAATTTTGAACGTTCTCAGAATTCGACGAAATTGACCCAATCGTTGGTATAGACCCAATAATTTGTGTGGTAAATTTTGCTAAGCGTAATAATAGCTACAAGTTTGTATAAAAGGGAAACAAACTTGCTTTAACAAAATCGTGCAACACAGCTAAATTTTGAACGTTCTCAGAATTCGACGAAATTGACCCAAACGTTGGTATAGACCCAAGAATTTGTGTGGTAAAATTTGCTAATCGTAATAATAACTACAAGTTTGTATAATTGGTAAAGAAACTTTGCTTTAATAAAACCGTGCAAAACAACTAAATTTTCAACGTTTTCAGAATTCGATTAAACTTGACCCAAACGTTGGTCTAGACCTAAGCATTTGTGAGATAAATTTTCTATGCGTAATATTAACTACAAGTTTGTATAAATGGGTAACAAACTTTGCTTTAATAAAATCGAGCCAAACAGCTAAATTTTGAAAGTTCTCAGAATCCGACGAAACTTGACCCAAACGTTGGCCTAGGCCCAAGAATTTGTGTGCCAAATTTGCTAAGCGTAATAATAACTACGAGTTTGTATAAAAGGGAAACAAATTTGCTTTATCAAAACCGTGCAAAACAACTAAATTTTGAATGTTATCAGTATTCGACGTAATTGACCCAAACGTTGGTATAGACCCAAGAATTTGAGTGGTACAATTTGCTAAGTGTAATATAACTACAAGTTTGTATAAATGGTAAACAAACCTTGTTTTAATAAAATCGTGCAAAACAACTAAATTTTGACCGTTCTCAGAATTCGACGAAACTTGACCCAAACGATTGTCTAGCCCAAGAATTTGTATGCCAAATTTGGTAAGCGTAATAATAACTAAAAGTTTGTATAAAAGGGAATCAAACTTGCTTTAACAAACCGTGCAGAACAGTTAAATTTTGAACGTTCTCAGAATTCGACGAAATTGACCCAATCGTTGGTATAGACCCAATAATTTGTGTGGTAAATTTTGCTAAGCGTAATAATAGCTACAAGTTTGTATAAAAGGGAAACAAACTTGCTTTAACAAAATCGTGCAACACAGCTAAATTTTGAACGTTCTCAGAATTCGACGAAATTGACCCAAACGTTGGTATAGACCCAAGAATTTGTGTGGTAAAATTTGCTAATCGTAATAATAACTACAAGTTTGTATAATTGGTAAAGAAACTTTGCTTTAATAAAACCGTGCAAAACAACTAAATTTTCAACGTTTTCAGAATTCGATTAAACTTGACCCAAACGTTGGTCTAGACCTAAGCATTTGTGAGATAAATTTTCTATGCGTAATATTAACTACAAGTTTGTATAAATGGGTAACAAACTTTGCTTTAATAAAATCGAGCCAAACAGCTAAATTTTGAAAGTTCTCAGAATCCGACGAAACTTGACCCAAACGTTGGCCTAGGCCCAAGAATTTGTGTGCCAAATTTGCTAAGCGTAATAATAACTACGAGTTTGTATAAAAGGGAAACAAATTTGCTTTATCAAAACCGTGCAAAACAACTAAATTTTGAATGTTATCAGTATTCGACGTAATTGACCCAAACGTTGGTATAGACCCAAGAATTTGAGTGGTACAATTTGCTAAGTGTAATATAACTACAAGTTTGTATAAATGGTAAACAAACCTTGTTTCAATAAAATCGTGCAAAACAACTAAATTTTGAACGTTCTCAGAATTCGACGAAACTTGACCCAAACGATTGTCTAGCCCAAGAATTTGTATGCCAAATTTGGTAAGCGTAATAATAACTAAAAGTTTGTATAAAAGGGAAACAGACTTGCTTTAACAAACCGTGCAGAACAGTTAAATTTTGAACGTTCTCAGAATTCGACGAAATTGACCCAATCGTTGGTATAGACCCAATAATTTGTGTGGTAAAATTTGCTAAGCGTAATAATAGCTACAAGTTTGTATAAAAGGGAAACAAACTTGCTTTAACAAAATCGTGCAACACAGCTAAATTTTGAACGTTCTCAGAATTCGACGAAATTGACCCAAACGTTGGTATGGACCCAAGAATTTGTGTGGTAAAATTTGCTAATCGTAATAATAACTACAAGTTTGTATAATTGGTAAAGAAACTTTGCTTTAATAAAACCGTGCAAAACAACTAAATTTTGAACGTTTTCAGAATTCGATGAAACTTGACCCAAACGTTGGTCTAGACCTAAGCATTTGTGAGATAAATTTTCTATGCGTAATATTAACTACAAGTTTGTATAAATGGGTAACAAACTTTGCTTTAATAAAATCGAGCCAAACAGCTAAATTTTGAAAGTTCTCAGAATCCGACGAAACTTAACCCAAACGTTGGCCTAGGCCCAAGAATTTGTGTGCCAAATTTGCTAAGCGTAATAATAACTACGAGTTTGTATAAAAGGGAAACAAATTTGCTTTATCAAAACCGTGCAAAACAACTAAATTTTGAATGTTATCAGTATTCGACGTAATTGACCCAAACGTTGGTATAGACCCAAGAATTTGAGTGGTACAATTTGCTAAGTGTAATATAACTACAAGTTTGTATAAGTGGTAAACAAACCTTGTTTTAATAAAATCGTGCAAAACAACTAAATTTTGAACGTTCTAAGAATTTGACGAAACTTGACCCAAACGATTGTCTAAGCCCAAGAATTTGTGTGCCAAATTTGGTAAGCGTAATAATAACTAAAAGTTTGTATAAAAGGGAAACAAACTTGCTTTAACAAACCGTGCAGAACAGTTAAATTTTGAACGTTCTCAGAATTCGACGAAATTGACCCAAAAACGTTGGAATAGACCCAAGAATTTGTGTGGTAAAATTTGCTAATCGTAATAATAACTACAAGTTTGTATAATTGGTATAGAAACTTTGCTTTAATAAAACCGTGTAAAACAACTAAATTTTGAACGTTTTCAAAATTCGATGAAACTTGACCCAAACGTTGGCCTAGACCTAAGCATTTGTGAGATAAATTTTCAATGCGTAATATTAACTACAAGTTTGTATAAATGGGTAACAAACTTTGCTTTAATAAAATCGAGCCAAACAGCTAAATTTTTTAAAGTTCTCAGAATCCGACGAAACTTGACCCAAACATTGGCTTAGGCCCAAGAATTTGTGTGCCAAATTTGCTAAGCGTAATAATAACTACGAGTTTGTATAAAAGGGAAACAAACTTGCTTTATGAAAATCGTGCAAAACAACTAAATTTTGAACGTTATCAATATTCGACGTAATTGACCCAAACGTTGGTATAGACCCAAGAATTTGAGTGGTAAAAATTTGCTAAGTGTAATAATAACTACAAGTTTGTATAAATGGTAAACAAACCTTGTTTTCATAAAACCGTGCAAAACAACTAAATTTTGAACGTTATCAGAATTCGACGAAACTTGACCCAAACGGTTGTCTAAGCCCAAGAATTTGTGTGCCAAATTTGGTAAGCGTAATAATAACTAAAAGTTTGTATAAAAGGGAAACAAACTTGCTTTAACAAACCGTGCAAAATAGTTAAATTTTGAAAGTTCTCAGAATTCGACGAAATTGACCCAATCGTTGGTATAGACCTAATAATTTGTGTGGTAAAATTTGCTAAGCGTAATAATAGCTACAAGTTTGTATAAATGATAAACACTAATGTCACACACTAATGCTTCATCTTCCTCACTTCCGGCCGGCGACGGCGACGGCGACGGCGAGGCTCTGGTCGACGGCGAGACTGACGGAACAGTGAATGGTCGGTGGAAGAAGGACGGCCATGGACGAGACGCGAGCAACCGAGCTGTGCGCGATGGAGAAGAAGAAGAGACGGGTCTCTCGGTTCCGGCTGAAAATGCCGATTTGCCGCCGGCTGAGGGTATTCCAAGGGTCTCCATGGGCGAAGACGGGCTGTCGACGACGAAAGGAGGGGAAATCGGAGCTGTAACCGCGATTACAGATCTGGAGGTTGGTGGCGGCGCGAGCTCGAAGGTCGACAATGGCGGACCGTCGTCTTCTTCCTCCTTCAACCTGGACGAATTCTTGAAGCTCGCCAACCGGGTTATTGACCAAGACGATGATGCTTCCATGGCTGCCTTACGCGACCTTCAAATCCGATGGAAGACGCGATTTGGAGACGGCGGAAACCGAGCTGTTACGCCAATGGTGGCGCGCGGGCAAGAGCGACTAGCGACCGGGAAACTCCTCAAGGCCAGGCGCTGCCTTCTCCCTTGCATTGCTGGGCAAACGGCGGTCGGAAATGGAGGTGAGACGGCTGCAAAGGTACAACTCCCGACGGCGGCGGCTGCTTGGTTCTTCGTCGGAGACGGGCGGAAACGGAGGCATTTCTGGACGTGCGATGAGCGCCGGCGGTCGGAAGGCTGCTGCGAACGTTTCTGTAGCGGCTGGATCTCCTTGCGCATTTTTCCGGCGTGTTGGTGAACGGCCGGTGACTTTCTTGGCGACCGGTGTCGCGGCCGGAGCTGACGTGGCGGCGGAAGTGGATGACAAGGTAGGTGAGGTGGATGAAAGGGCGGATGACATAAGCCCTACTAGGGCTGATGTCATGCTTGATGCTAGGGCTGATGTCATGCATGACGCTAGGGCTGATGTCATGCATGATGCTAGGGCTGATGTCATCCCTGTTGCTAGGGCTGATGTCATCCCTGCTGCTAGGGCTGATGTCATCCATGCTGCTAGGGCTGATGTCATCCGTCCTAGGGCTAACATCACTTATCCTATGGAAAAAAAAATCGGCAACCTGGGGAAAGAATCGACGCCAGTTCCCTTGTTTATTGGGAACATTCCGCTTCACACTGGTTCTAATGGGATGGTCAATGATAAAATTGCTGATGCATTCAACAATTCATCTCGAAAAACCCTATCTTTCGTTGCCCCAACGAAGCAAAATGGGGAGGTTGTAGTCCGTCCTTCACTTGATACTGTGTGTGACGGAGCCAAACGATGGAAATCTACGGCAGTGGGATATTTTATGGGTAAGCGGCCGTATTATCACCATTTAAAGGAGTTTGCCCATTCGATTTGGCTGGCGCTACGTGAGGTCACAGCAACTGCTAACGGCTTCTTTTTCTTCCGATTTAAAACGGAAATCGATATGGAGGAGGTCATAGAAGGGGGTCCATGGCTGTTTCAGGGACAACCAATTGTGTTGCAAAAGTGGGAATCGGGTATGGCTATGAGAAAGATGAAGCATACACAAGTGCCGGTCTGGATAAAACTGCGACACCTTCCATTGGAATTCTGGATGACGGAAGGGTTGAGTACTGTTGCTAGCGGCGTGGGTAAGCCACTATACCCTGATGCGATAACGAGGGCATGCACGAGACTGGACTTCGCTCGTGTATGCGTGATGATTGATGTTACTCAGAAATTGGAAAAACATATTATTATAATGACGCTAGATGAAGATGGTGGAGAAACCCCATGCAAGGTTGATATCGAGTATGAATGGCTTCCCCCTAAATGCACAGAATGCATGATTTTGGGCCACTCGGTGAAGGAGTGTTCGTTGACCAAGCCTCAGAAACAGACAAAGCCTCCGGTAAAAGTGTATGTACCAAAAGCCAACGTCCCCCCCCACCAGCTACCGAGGAGAGAGTAAAGAAACATAAGACCGTGGTTGTGGTGGATGATAAAGTGAAAGGAGATGAAGGTTCAAAACAGAATAAACGCTACACCTCATCGCAAAAAGAGAAGGGTAAAGAAGTGGTTACTTTTAATCCTTTTGATGCTCTGAACTCACTGGACGACGCAGAAGAGAACAATAGGGGTCCTAACACATGCAGCCCCTCTAGTAGTGATCCATGTTGAACCTTGCGGTGTGGAATGTTCGGGGGCTGAATAAGAGAGACCATCAGCTCGCATTAAAGGACCTTATCTCGGAATACAGGTTAGATTTTATGGGCATATTAGAAACTCGTGTGCGTATTAACAACGCCATGCATATTCAGTCTTTTTTGCTTCCTCATTGGAAATGGTTTGTTGATTATGCAACTGTGGGTAATCGCATTTGGGTAGCGTGGGATGATAATGTTGTGGACGTCCATATTCTTGATTTGGGGAACCAATTTATGCACTGTCGTGTCACTCATAGGGCAGATAGTGAATCCCTTATTATCACTAATGGTTATGGTGCCTCTGAGATTATGGATCGCAGAAGTTTATGGAATACCTTGGAAATATTAGCTCGAGAGCACTCGTATGAGCCCTGGATGGTGAGGGGGGACTTCAACGCGGTCCGAGAAATGAATGAGGTGTGTGGAACTTCTGGAGATATAAGGATGGCAATGGAAGAATTCAATGCTGGTATTCAGGAGGCCGGGCTAATACCCTTGCCTATGCAGGGGGAATGGTATACTTGGCACAACTGCAGCACGAACTCGCGGAGTCTATGGAAGAGATTAGATCGAATCCTTATTAATGATAGATGGCTTGCGAGGTTCCCTTCCTCATGTTATCATTGCCTTTTACCGCGGACTTCTGACCACTCGCCGCTTCTACTGCATGGGGACAGGCAAAATCAAACAGGAGGTATGTTTCGATTTGACAACTACCTAACACTCTCACCTGAATTTATCCCCAGTGTGCAGAATATCTGGCAGAACACAATCGTGGGGGTGCCTATGTTTGCGGTAACACGTAAACTTAAAGCACTGAAGCCGGTCTTCAGAGAGCAAAGGAGGAAGAAGGGGGATTTGACCCTTAACGTCCAATTAGCTAAAGGCTTTCTAGATGAGGCACAACAGCTGGTGAGTTCAGATAGACAAAATGAGACCTTTCTACTTTTAGAACACTGTTGCCGCCTGGTTTATGCAAAAGCGGCCAAACTGGAACAAATCATGCTGCAACAGCGAGCCAAGATGCAGTGGATGAAGGGGGCTGACCAATGCTCCCGAATTTTCTTTCGTAAAATTGCCAAGAGAAGGGTGGCAAGGAGGATACTACAAATTAATGATGACAACGGGACCATTTACACTGAACCAGAAGAGATTATCAATGAATTTGTCTGTTACTATCAAAATCTCTTAGGCGGTCACAGACGTCAGATAACGCTAGATATTGGCTTTCTCAGACCGTGGGCAAGGCATATTCTTTCTAATGAAGAGGCTGGCCATCTTATATTGGCGTTTACACCAGATGATGTGAAGCAAGCGGTCTTTGACATTGCAGATGACAAGGCCCCGGGACCTGATGGATACTCATCAGGATTCTTTAAAGCAGCCTGGCCAGTGGTGGGACAGGAAGTTACAAAGGCGGTACTGGAATTCTTTAGTACCGGTAAACTACTTAAACAAGTCAACTCCACACTTTTGGCTCTAATCCCGAAGGTACACGCTCCTATGACTGTTGGTGATTTTAGGCCAATTTCGTGCTGTAATGTGTTATACAAAATTATTGCGAAATTACTTGTCCAGCGGTTGAGAGTGGTTCTGGACAAGATTATTAGTCCCTGTCAGGGAGCGTTTATCCCAGGGCGTAGCATTGGAGACAACATATTGTTGGCACAGGAACTACTCACGGGATACAACCAGGTGAGGCTTCCACCTCGTTGTACCCTAAAAGTCGATATCAGGAAGGCATATGATACTGTAGAGTGGGATTTCCTATTTGCGGTCTTGCAATTATTTGGATTCCCCCAAACGTTCACAAGGTGGATTGAGGAGTGTGTAACGACGGCGGCATTTTCGATTGGTCTTAATGGAAACCCTCACGGTTTCTTTACAGGAGCACGTGGATTAAGACAGGGAGACCCTCTATCGCCCTATCTCTTTGTTCTCGTTATGGAAGTCTTGCATTTGGGATTATTGCAACTTATTGAGCAGGATCTGCAATTCTTTTACCACTGGAAATGTGAGCCGGCCAAACTCTTGCAGTTGGGATTCGCAGATGATCTCCTGCTTTTCTGTAGAGCTGACTTGAATTCACTTAGGACCCTTAAGAGGGGGTTGGACCAGTTTCCAGAATGGTCGGGACTTCGGATGAATGTACAAAAAAGTCATGTCATTATCTCTCGATCGGCACAAGGTTGGAAGGAGCAGATCTTAACAATTATGGGATTCCAAGAGGGCCAACTACCAATGAGGTACTTGGGTCTCCCTCTACTGTCTTCCAGATTGTCTATATCCGATTGTCAACCACTTCTACTTAAAATTGATGCTCGCATTAAAGGATGGGAGGGAATTTCATTATCATATGCTGGACGTATACAAATCATTAAATCTGTACTTTCAGCAATGAGCATTTATTGGTCGTCTGCATTCATCTTACCGAAGGCTATTATTAAACAAATTGAGAAACGGCTCAGAACTTTTCTTTGGAAAGGCACTTCTACGTCGGGATACGCCAAGGTAGCATGGAGGGATGTGTGTAAACCAATTAAAGAAGGTGGCCAAGGAATTAAGGATATTGGTATCCTTAATCGCTCATTAATTGCAAAGAAGTTATGTGATGTTATTAGATGTGATCGAACATCTATATGGGTTGAATGGTTGAAACAGACACGATTGCACAACACTTCAATTTGGACAATTAATGAGAAGGGAGGATCATGGGGATGGCGAAAACTGCTCCGACTTCGCAGCTCTATACTACCTATGACAGAGTTTATTATTGGAGAGGGGAGGTCATTCTACCTGTGGAAAGACCCATGGCACCACTTGGGCCCACTTATTGCTAGATTCCCAAGGGGACCGAGCCTCTTAGGACTTGATGAATCCGCCAAACTACAAGTAGTCATTAATGAAGGGCAATGGCAGTGGCCCTTCATTACTGATTTGGAATGTATGGAGATTATCTACATGTTACCCCAGATTCATGAAGGGGACGACAGGATCAACTGGCGGCTTTCAGAGGGACGACCCACTACACAAGCCCTATACAGATTTTTCTGTCCACCTGGACCGAAAGTAGGATGGTCTTCACTACTTTCGGGTTCTTTGAAGATTCCCCGTCATAACTTCATTCTTTGGTTAGCAATTCAGGAGAAGTTAACGACAACGGATAAACCATGGATGACGCATCTAGGGAGATGTATCCTCTGTGACGAGGGTGCAGAGGAGACACATACTCACATGTTCTTCCGATGTCGATATAGCAGAGGATGTCTTGCAGCTATACGACATCATATCCGATTTGCTTGGCCCAATCGTGAGTGGACAAGAGACGTGGAATGGGCATTGAGGAAGTGGAGGGGGAAGCATATTGTTAATGTTGCTTATCAAGCATTACTTGGTGCATGCATATACCATATATGGCGAGAGAGGAATTTGAGAAGGTTCGAGCACACCCATCGGCCGGAAGCTGTACTAGCTACTTGCATCATAGAAGACGTTAGACAGAGGATAATTAGTAGTAATCTTCCCAGTTCTATTAGTACATGTGCACTCTATAGACTGTGGCGTATCCCTTGGTCTGTTGGGGGTACCCCCATTTGATTGTTGTACTTTGTACTCTTTACCCAATTTTGTTTAATGAATCTTACTTTTCCCAAAAAAAAAAAAAAAAAAATAAATTTTGAAAGTTTTCAGAATTCGACAAAACTTGACCCAAACGTTGGCCTAGGCCCAAGAATTTGTGTGCCAAATTTGCTACGCGTAATAATAGCTACAAGTTTCTATAAAAGGGAAATAAACTTGCTTTAACAAAACCGTGCAAAATAGTTAAATTTTGAACGTTCTCAGAATTCGACGAAATTCACCCAAACGTTGGAATAGACCCAAGAATTTGTGTGGTAAAATTTGCTAATCGTAATAATAACTACAAGTTTGTATAATTGGTAAAGAAACTTTGCTTTAATAAAACCGTGCAAAACAACTAAATTTTGAACGTTTTCAGAATTCGATGAAACTTGACCCAAACGTTGGCCTAGACTTAAGCATTTGTGAGATAAATTTTCTATGCGTAATATTAACTACAAGTTTGTATAAATGGGTAACAAATTTTGCTTTAATAAAATAGAGCCAAACAGCTAAATTTTGAAAGTTTTCAGAATCCGACGAAACTTGACCCAAACGTTGGCCTAGGCCCAAGAATTTGTGTGCCAAATTTGCTAAGCGTAATAATAACTACGAGTTTGTATAAAAGGGAAACAAACTTACTTTATCAATACCGTGCAAAACAACTAAATTTTGAACGTTATGAGTATTCGACGTAATTGATCCAAACGTTGGTATAGACCCAAGAATTTGAGTGGTAAAATTTGCTAAGTGTAATAATAACTACAAGTTTGTATAAATGGTAAACAAACCTTGTTTTAATAAAATCGTGCAAAACAACTAAATTTTGAACGTTCTCAGAATTCGACGAAACTTGACCCAAACGGTTGTCTAAGCCCAAGAATTTGTGTGCCAAATTTTGTAAGCGTTATAATAACTAAAAGTTTGTATAAAAGGGAAACAAACTTGCTTTAACAAACCGTGCAAAACAGTTAAATTTTGAACGTTCTCAGAATTCGACGAAATTGACCTAAATGTTGGTGTAGACCCAATAATTTGTATGGTAAAATTTGCTAAGCGTAATAATAACTACAAGTTTGTATAAATGATAAACAAACCTTGTTTTACTAAAATCGTGCAAAACAACTAAATTTTGAAAGTTTTCAGAATTCGACGAAACTTGACCCAAACGTTGGCCAAGGCCGAAGAATTTGTGTGCCAAATTTGCTAAGCGTAATAATAGCTACAAGTTTCTATAAAAGGGAAACAAACTTGCTTTAACAAAACCGTGCAAAACAGTTAAATTTTGAACGTTCTCAGAATTTGACGAAATTGACCCAAACGTCGGAATAGACTCAAGAATTTGTGTGGTAAAATTTTCTAAGCGTAATAATAGCTACAAGTTTGTATAAATGGTAAACCAACCTTGTTTTAATAAAACCGTGCAAAAGAACTAAATTTTGAACGTTCTCAGAATTCGGCGAAACTTGACCTAAACGGTGGTCTAGGCCCAAGAATTTGTGTGCCAAATTTGTTAAGCGTAATAATAACTACAAGTTTGCATAAATAGTTAACAAATTTTGCTGTAATAAAACCGTGCAAAACAGCTAAATTTTGAACGTTCTCAGAATTCGACCAAACTTGACCAAACGTTGGTCTAAGCCCAAGAATTTATTTGCCAAATTTTCTAAGCATAATAATAACTACGAGTTTGTATAAATGCAAAACAAACTTTGCTTTTATAAAATCGTGCAAATCAACTAAAGTTTTGAACGTTTTTAGAATTCTACGAAACTTGTCTCAAACGTTGGTCTAGACCCAAGAATTTGTGTCGTAAATTTGCTAAGCGTAATAATAAGTACAAGTTTGTATAAATGGGAAACAAACTTTGCTTTAATAAAACTTTGCAACACAGCTAAATTTTAAACGTTCTTAGAATTCGACGAAACTTGACAAGAGCGTTAATCTAAACCCAAGAATTTGTGAGTCAAATTTGCTAAGCGTAATAATAACTACAAGTTTGTATAAAACGGAAACAAACTTGCTTTAACAAAACAAAGCAAAACAGCCAAATTTTGAACGTTCTTAGAATTCGACGAAATTGACCCAAACGTTGGTATAGACCCAAGAATTTTTGTGATAAATTTGCTAAACGTAATAATAACTACAAGTTTGTATAAAAGGAAAACAAGTTTGTAATAATAACTTTTCTTTAATAAAACCGTGCAAAACAGCTAAATTTTGAACGTTCTCAGAATTCGACGAAACTTGACCCAAACGTTGGTTTAGGCCTATGAATTTGTGAGATAAATTTGCTTAGCGTAATAATAACTACAAATTTGTATAAATGGGAAACAAACATTGCTTTAATAAAACCGTGCAAAACAGCTAAATTTTGAACGTTCCCAGAATTCGACGAAACTTGACCCAAACGTTGGTCTAGACACAAGAGTTTGTATGGTAAATTTGCTAAGCGTTATAATAACTACAAGTTTGTATAAAAGGGAAACAAACTTTGCTTTAATAAAACCGTGTAAAACAGCTAAATTATCAACGTTCTCAAAATTCGACAAAAGTTGACCCAAACATTGGTGTAGACCCAAGAATTTTTGTGGTAAATTTGCTAAGAGTAATAATTACTACAAGTTTGTATAAAAGGGAAACAAACTTTGTTTTAGTTAAATCGTGCAAAACCACTAAATTTTGAACGTTCTCAGAATTTGACGAAAGTTGACCCCAACGTTAGTCTAGGCCCAAGAATTTGTGTGCCAAATTTGCAAAGCGTAATAATAGCTACAAGTTTGTATAAAAGGGAAAAAAACTTGCTTTAGGAAAACCGTGCAAAACAACTAAATTTTGAACGTTTTCAAAATTCAACGAAATTGATCCAAACGTTGGTATAGACCCAAGAATTTGTGTGGTAAAATTTGATAAGCGTAATAATAACTACAGGTTTGTATAAATGGTAAGCAAACTTTGCTTTAATAAAATCGTACAAAACAGCTAAATTTTGAACGTTCGCAGAATTCGCCGAAACTTGACCCAAACTTTGGTCTAGACCAAAGAGTTTGTGTGTTAAATTTTGTAAGCATAATAATAACTACAAGTTTGTATAAATTGTAAACAAACTTTGCTCTAATAAAATCGTGCAAAACAGCTAAATTCGGAACGTTCTCAGAATTCGACGAAACTTGACCCAAACGTTGGTCTAGACCCAAGAATTTATGTGCCAAATTTGCTAAGTGTAATAATAACTAAAAGTTTGTATAAATGGGAATCAAACTTTGCTTTGATAAAGCCGTGTAAAACCACTAAATTTTGAACGTTCTCAGAATTCGATGAAACATGACCCAAACGTTGGTCCAGACTTAAGAATTTGTGAGATAAATTTTTAAAGCGTAATAATGACTACAAGTTTGTATAAATGGGAAACAGACTTTGCTTTAATAAAACCGTGCAAAACCGCTAAATTTTGAGCATTCTCAGAATTTGACAAAACTTGACCCAAACGTTAATCTAGACCCAAGAATTTGTGTGGTAAATTTGCTTAGCGTAATAATCACTACAAGTTTGTATAAAAGGGAAACAAAGTTTGCTTTAATATAACTGTGCAAAACAGCTAAATTTTGAACGTTCTCAGAATTCGACGAAATGTGATCCAAGCGTTGGTCTAGGCCCAAGAGTTTGTGTGGTAAATTTTTTAAGCGTAATAATAACTAAAAGTTTGTATAAATGGGAATCAAACATTGCTTTGATAAAACCGTGCAAAACAGCTAAATTTTGAATGTTCTCAAAATTCAACGGAACTTAACCAAAACGTTGGTATAGACCCAAGAATTTGTGTGGTAAATTTGCTAAACGTAATAATAACTACAAGTTTATCTAAACGGTAAACATACTTTGCTTTAATAAAATCGTGCAAAACAGCTAAATTTTGAACGTTCTCAGAATTTGTCGATACTTGACCCAAACGTTGGTCTAGACCTAAGAATTTGTGAGATAAATTTGCTATGCATAATAATAACTACAAGTTTGTGTGAATTGTAAACAAGCGTTGCTTTAATAAAAAACCATGCGAAACAGCTAAATTTTGAACGTTCTTAGAATTCGACGAAACTTGACCCAAACGTTGGTCTAGACCTAAGAATTTGTGAGATAATATCCGATTTAATTGGCCCAATCGTGAGTGGACAAGAGATGTGGAATGGGCATCGAGGAAGTGGAGGGGGAAGCATATTGTTAATGTTGCTTATCGAGCACTACTTGGTGCATGCATTTACCATCTATGGCGAGAGAGGAATTTGAGACGATTTGAGCACACCCATCGGCCGGAAGCTGTATTAGCTGCTTGCATCATTGAAGACGTTAGACAGAGGATAATTAGTATTAATCTTTCCAGTTCGATTAGCACATGTGCACTCTATAGACTTTGGCGTATCCCTTGGTCTGTTGGGGGTACCACCATTTGATTGTTGTACTCTATACTTTGTACTCTGTACTCTTTACCTATTTTTTTAATGAAACTTACACATACCCAAAAAAAAAGAATTTGTGAGATAAATTTGCTAGGCATAATAATAACTACAAGTTTGTATAAATGGAAAACAAACTTTGCTTTAACAAAACCGTCGAAAACTGCTAAATTTTGAACAATCTCAGAATTCGACGAAACTTGACCCTAACGTTGGTCCAGACCTAAGAATTTGTATGATAAATTTTCTAAGCGTAATAATAACTACAAGTTTGTATAAAAGGGAACAAACTTTGCTTTAATAAAACCGTGCAAAACAGCTAAATTTTGAACGTTCTTAGAATTCAACGAAACATGACCCAGATGTTAATCTAGACACAAGAATATGTGTGGTAAATTTTCTACGCGTAATAATAACTACAAGTTTGTATAAAAGAAAAACAAACTTTCCTTTAATAAAACTGTGCAAAACAACTAAATTTTGAACGTTCTCTGAATTCGACGAAACTTTGTATAAATGGGAATCAAACTTTGCTTTGATATAACCGTGCAAAACTGATAAATTTTGAATGTTCTCAGAATTCGACGAAACTTGACACAAACGTTGGTCCAAACCTAAGAATTTGTGAGATAAATTTTCTAAGCGTAATAATAACTACAAGTTTGTATAAATGGTAATCAAACTTTGCTTTGATAAAACCGTGCAAAACAGCTAAATTTTGAATGTTCTCAGAATTCGACGAAACTTGAGCAAAACGCTGGTATGGACCCAAGAATTTGTGTGGTAAATTTTCTAAGCCATTAAATAACTACAAGTTTGTATAAATGGTAAACAAACTTTGCTTTAATAAAACCGTGCAAAACAGCTAAATTTTGAATGTTCTCAGAATGCGACGAAACTTGACCCAAACGATAATCTACAACCAAGAATTTGTGTGGTAAATTTGCTAAGCATAATAATAATTACAAGTTTGTATAAATTGGAATGAAACTTTGCTTTAATAAATCGGGCAAAACAGCTACATTTTGAGCGTTCGTAGAATTCGACGAAACTTGACCAAAACGTTGGTATAGAAGCAATAATTTGTGTGGTAAATTTGCTAAGCTTAATAATAACTACAATTTTGTATAAATGGGAATCAAACATTGCTCTAATAAAAACGTGCAGAATAGCTAAATTTTGAACGTTCTCAGAATTCGACTAAACTTGACCCAAACGTTGGTCCAAACCTACAAATTTGTGAGATAAATTTTCTAAGCTTAATAATAACTACAAGTTTGTATAAATGGGAAACAAACTTTGCTTTAATAAAACCGTGCAAAAGAACTAAATTTTGAGCGTTCTCAGAATTCGATGAAACTTGACCCAAACGTTAATCTAGACCTAAGAATTTGTGTGGTAAATTTGTTAAGCGTAATAATAACTACAGGTTTGTATAAAAGGGCAACAAAATTTAAAACTGTGCAAAACAACTAAATTCTGAACATTCTCTGAATTCGACGAAATTTGACCCAAACGTTGATCTAGACTCAAGAGTTTGTATGATAAATTTGCTAAGCGTAATAATAACTACAAGTTTGTACAAATTGTAAACAAACTTTGCTTTAATAAACCTGTGCAAAACTGCTAAATTTTGAACGTTCTCCGAATTCGACGAAACTTGACCCAAACGTTGGTCCAGACCTAAGAATTTGTAAGATAAATTTTCTAAGCGTAATAATAAATACAAGTTTGTTTAAATGGGAAACAAACTTTGCATTAATAAAAACCTGACCCAAACGTTAATCTACACCCAAGAATTTGTGTGGTAAATTTGCTAAGCGTAATAATAATTACAAGTTTGTATAAATGGGAAACAAACTTTGCTTTAATAAAATCGGGCAAAACAGTTAAATTTTGAAAGTTCTCAGAATTCGACGAAATTTGACCCAAACGTTGGTATAGAACCAAGTATTTGTGTGGTAAATTATGTAAGCATAATAATAACTACAAGCTTGTATAAATTGTAAACAAACTTTACTTTAATAAAATCATGCAAAACTGCTAAACCTTGATCGTTCTCCGAATTCGACGGAATATGACCCAAACGTAGGTCCAGACCTAAGAATTTGTGAGATAAATTTTCTAAGCGTAATAATAACTACAAGTTTGTTTAAATGGAAAACAAACTTTGCTTTAATAAAACCGTGCAAAACTGCTAAATTTTCAACGTTTTCAGAATTCGACGAAACCTGACCCAAACGTTAATCTACACCCAAGAATTTGTGTGGTAAATTTGCTAAGCGTAATAATAATTACAAGTTTGTATAAATGGGAATCAAACTTTGCTTTAATAAAACCGGGCAAAACAGCTAAATTTTGAGCATTCTCAGAATTGGAAGAAACTTGACCCAAACGCTCGTATAGAACCAAGAATTTGTGTGGTAAACTTGCTAAGCATAATAATAACTACAAGTTTGTATAAATGGGAATCAAACATTGCTCCAATAAAACCGTGCGAAATAACTAAATTTTGAACGTTCTCAGAATTCGACGAAACTTGACCCAAATGTTAATCTAGACACAATATTTGACGATACTTGACCCAAACGTTGGTATAGAACCAAAAATTTATGTGGTAAATTTGGTAAGCGTAATAATAACTACAAGTTTGTATATATTGTAAACAAACTTTGCTTTAATAAAACCGTCCAAAACTGCTAAATTCTGAACATTCTCCGAATTCGACGAAACGTTAGTCCAAACCTAAGAATTTGTGTGATAAATTTTCTAAGCGTAATAATAACTACAAATTTGTATAAATGGGAAACAAACTTTGCTTTATTAAAACCATGCAAAACAGCTAAATTTTGAATGTTCTCAGAATTCGACGAAACTTGACCCAAATGTTAAATCCAGACCCAAGAATTTGTGTGGTAAATTTGGTAAGCGTAATAATAACTAGAAGTTTGTATAAATTGTAAACAAACTTTGTTTTAATAAAACCGTGCAAAACTGCTAAATTTTGAACGTTCTCAGAATTCGACGAAACTCGACCCAAACGTTAGTCCAGACCTAAAAATTTGTGTGGTAAATTGGCAAAATATAATAAAAACTACAAGTTTGTATAAATAGGAAACAAAATTTGCTTTAATAAAACTGTGCAAAACAACTAAATTTTGAAGGTTCTTAGAATTTGACGAAACTTGACCCAAACGTTAATCTAGACACAAGAATTTGTGTGGTAAATTTTCTAAGCGTAATAATAACTATAAGTTTGTATAAAAGGGAAACAAACTTTGCTTTAATAAAACTGTGCAAAACAACTAAATTTTAAACGTTCTAAGAATTCGACGAAACTTGAACCAAACGTTGGTCTAGACCAAAGAGTTTGTTAAGTTAGCTAGGCGTAATAATAACTACAAGTTTGTACAAATGGGAATCACACATTACTCTAATAAAATCGTGCAAAACAGCTAAATTTTGAACGTTCTCGGAATTCGACGAAACTTTATCCAAACATTGGTCTAGACCCAAGAGTTTGTGTGCTAAATTTACTAAGCCTTATAATAACTACAAGTTTGTATAAAAGGGAAACAAACTTTGCCTTAATAAAATCGGGCAAAACAGTTAAATTTTGAACGTTCTCAGAATTCGACGGAACTTGACCCAAACGTTGGTATAGAACCAAGTATTTGTGTGGTAAATTTGCTAAGCGTTAGAATAACTACAAGTATGTATAAAAGGGAAACAAACTTTAACAAAACCTTGCAAAACAGCTAAATTTTGAACGTTCTCAGAATTCGACAAAATTTGACCCAAACGTTGGTCTAGACCCAAGCGTTTGTGTGGTAAATTTGCTAAGCTTTATAATAACTACAAGTTTGTATAAAATGGAAATAAACTTTGCTTTAATAAAATCGGACAAAACAGTTAAATTTTCAACGTTCTCAAAATTCGACGAAACTTGACCCAAACGTTGGTATAGATCCAAGTATTTGTGTGGTAAATTTGGTAAGCCGTAATAATAATTACAAGTTTGTATAAATTGTAAACAAACTTTGCTTTAATAAACTCATGCAAAACTGCTAAATTTTGAACGTTCTCCGAATTCGACGAAATTTGACTCAAACGTTGGTCGAGACCTAAGAATTTGTGAGATAAATTTTCTAAGCGTAATAATAAATACAAGTTTGTTTAAATGGGAAACAAACTTTGCTTTAATAAAACCGTGCAAAACACCTAAATTTTGAACGTTTTCAGAATTCGACGAAACCTGACCCAAACGTTAATCTACACCCAAGAGTTTGTGTGGTAAATTTGCTAAGCGTAATAATAATTACAAGTTTGTATAAATAGAAAACAAACTTTGCTTTAATAAAATCGGGCAAAACAGTTAAATTTTGAACGTTCTCAGAATTCGACGAAATTTGACCCAAACGTTGGTATAGAACCAAGTATTTGTGTGGTAAATTTTGTAAGCGTAATAATAACTACAAGTTTGTATAAATTGTAAACAAACTTTGCTTTAATAAAACCATGCAAAACTGCTAAACTTTGATCGTTCTCCGAATTCAACGGAACATGACCCAATCGTAGGTCCAGACCTAAGAATTTGTGAGATAAGTTTTCTAAGCGTAATAATAACTACAAGTTTGTTTAAATAGAAAACAAACTTTGCTTTAATAAAACCGTGCAAAACAGCTAAATTTTAAACGTTTTCAGAATTCGACGAAACCTAACCCAAACGTTAATCTACACACAAGAATTTGTGTGGTAAATTTGCTAAGCGTAATAATAATTACAAGTTTGTATAAATGGGAATCAAACTTTGCTTTAATAAAACCGGGCAAAACAGCCAAATTTTGAGCGTTCTCAGAATTGGAAGAAACTTGACCCAAACGCTCGTATAGAACCAAGAATTTGTGTGGTAAATTTGCTAAGCGTAATAATAACTACAAGTTTGTATAAATGGTAATCAAGCATTACTCTAGTAAAACCGTGCGAAATAACTAAATTTTGAACGTTATCAGAATTCGAGAAAACTTGACCCAAATGTTAATCTAGACACAATACTTGACGATACTTGACCCGAACGTTGGTATAGAACGAAGAATTTATGTGGTAAATTTGGTAAGCGTAATAATAACTACAAGTTTGTATATATTGTAAACAAACTTTGCTTTAATAAAATCGTCCAAAACTTCTAAATTTTGATCATTCTCCGAATTCGACGAAACTTGACCCAAACGTTAGTCCAGACCTAAGAATTTGTGTGATAAATTTTCTAAGCGTAATAATAACTACAAATTTGTATAAATGGGAAACAAACTTTGCTTTAATAAAACCATGCAAAACAGCTAAATTTTGAACGTTCTCAAAATTCGACGAAACATGACCCAAACGTTAAATCCAGACCCAAGAATTTGTGTGGTAAATTTGGTAAGCGTAATAATAACTTCAAGTTTGTATAAATTGTAAATAAACTTTGTTTTAATAAAACCGTGCAAAACTGCTAAATTTTGAACGTTCTCAGAATTCGACGAAACTCGACCCAAACGTTAGTCCAGACCTAAAAATTTGTGTGGTAAATTTGCAAAATATAATAATAACTACAAGTTTGTATAAATGGGAAACAAACTTTGCTTTAATAAAACTGTGCAAAACAACTAAATTTTGAAGATTCTTAAAATTCGACGAAACTTGACCTAAACGTTAATCTAGACACAAGAATTTGTGTGGTAAATTTTCTAAGTGTAATAATAACTATAAGTTTGTATAAAAGGGAAACAAACTTTGCTTTAATAAAACTATGCAAAACAACTAAATTTTAAACGTTCTAAGAATTCGACGAAACTTGATCCAAACGTTGGTCTAGACCAAAGAGTTTGTGTGGTAAATTTGCTAAGCGTAATAATAACTACAAGTTTGTATAAATGTGAATCACACATTAGTCTAATAGAACCGTGCAAAACAGCTAAATTTTGAACGTTCTCGGAATTCGACGAAACTTTATCCAAACATTGGACTAGACCCAAGAGTTTGTGTGCTAAATTTGCTAAGCGTTATAATAACTACAAGTTTGTATAAAAGGGAAACAAACTTTGCTTTAATAAACCAGGCAAAGCAGTTAAATTTTGAACGTTTTCAGAATTCGATGGAACTTGACCCAAACGTTGGTATAGAACTAAGAATTTGTGTGGTAAATTTGCTAAGCGTAATAATAACTACAAGTTTGTATAAATGGTAAACAAACTTTGCTTTAATAAAACAATGCAAAACAACTAAATTTTGAACGTTCTCAGAATTCGACGATACTTGACCCAAACATTGGTCAAGACCTAAGAATTTGTGAGATAAATTTGCTATGCGTAATAATAACTACAAGTTTGTATAAATGGTAAACAAACATTCCTTTAATAAAACCGTGCCAAACAGCTAAATTTAGAACGTTCTCAGAATTCAACTAAACTTGACCCAAACGTTAATCTAGACACAATAATTTGTGTGGTAAATTTTCTACGCGTAATAATAACTACAAGCTTGTATAAAAGGGGAACAAACTTTGCTTTAATAAAACTGTGCAAAACAACTAAATTTTGAACGTTCTAAAAATTCAACGAAACTTGACCCAAACGTTGGTCAAGACCCAAGAGTTTGTGTGGTAAACTTGCTAAGCGTAATAATAACTATAAGTTTGTATAAATGGGAATCAAACTTTGCTCTAATAAAACCGTGCAAAACAACTAAATTTTGAACGTTCTCAGAATTCTACGAAACTTGACCCAAACGTTAAATCCAGACCCAAGAATTTGTGTGGTAAATTTGCTAAGCGTAATAATAACTACAAGTTTGTATAAATGGGAAACAAACATTGCTTTAATAAAACTGTGCAAAACAACTAAATTTTGAAGGTTCTTATAATTGGACGAAACTTGACTAAAACGTTAATCTAGACACAAGAATTTGTGTGGTAAATTTGCTAAGCGTAATAAATACTATAAGTTTGTATAAAAGGGAAACAAAGTTTGCTTTAATAAAACTGTGCAAAACAACTAAATTTTTAACATTCTAAGAGTTCGACGAAACTTGATTCAAACGTTGGTCTACACCTAAGAGTTTGTGTGGTAAATTTGCTAAGCGTTATAATAACTACAAGTATGTATAAAAGGGAAACAAACTTTAACAAAACCTTGCAAAACAGCTAAATTTTGAACGTTCTCAGAATTCGACAAAATTTGACCCAAACGTTGGTCTAGACCCAAGCTTTTTGTGTGGTAAATTTGCTAAGCTTTATAATAACTACAAGTTTGTATAAAATGGAAACAAACTTTGCTTTAATAAAATCGGGCAAAATAGTTAAATTTTCAACGTTCTCAGAATTCGACGAAAGTTGACCCAAAAGTTGGTATAGATCCAAGTATTTGTGTGGTAAATTTGGTAAGCGTTATAATAATTACAAGTTTGTATAAATTGTAAACAAACTTTGCTTTAATAAAACCGTGCAAAACTGCTAAATTTTGAACGTTCTGCGAATTCGACGAAACTTGACTCAAACGTTTGTCCAGACCTAAGAATTTGTGAGATATATTTTCTAAGCATAATAATAACTACAAGTTTGTTTATATGGGAAACAAACTTTGCTTTTACAAAACCGTGCAAAACAGCTAAATTTTGAACGTTATCAGAATTCGACGAAACTTGACCCAAACGTTAATCTACACCCAAGAATTTGTGTGCTAAATTTGCTAAGCGTAATAATAACTACTAGTTTGTATAAAAGGGAAACAAACTTTTCTTTAATAAAACTGTGCAAAACAACTAAATTTTGAACGTTTTCAGAATTCGACGAAACGTCACCCAAACGTTGGTCTAGATCCAAGAGTTTGTGTGGTAAATTTTCTAAACGTAATAATAACTACAAGTTTGTATAAAAGGGAAACTTTGCTTTAATAAAACGTGCAAAACAGCTAAATTTCGAACGTTCTCAGAATTCGACGAAACTTGACCCAAACGTTGGTCTACGACCATGAATTTGTGTTCCAAATTCGCTAAGCGTAACAATAACTACAAGTTTGTATAAAAGGGAAACAAACTTTAACAAACCGTGCAAAACATTTTGAACATTCTTCGAATTGGACGAAATTGACCCAAAAGTTGGTATAGACCCAAGAATTTGTGTGGTAAATTTGCTAAGCGTAATAATAACTACAAGTTTGCATAAATGCGAAACAAACTTTGCTTTAATAAAACCGTGCAAAAGAACTAAATTTTTGAACGTTCTCAGAATTCGACGATACTTGACCCAAACGTTCGTCTAGACCTAAGAATTTGTGAGATAAATTTGCTAAGTATAATAATAACTACAAGTTTGTATAAATGGGAAACAAACTGTGCTTTAATAAAACCATGCAAAACAGCTAAATCTTAAACGTTCTTAGAATTCGACGAAACTTAACCCAAACGTTAATCTAGACACAAGAATTTGTGTGGTAAATTTGCAAGGCATAATAATAACTACAAACTTGTATAAAAGGGAAACAAACTTTGCTTTAATAACTGTGCAAAACAGCTAAATTTAGAACGTTCTCAGAATTCGACGAAACTAGAAGAAAAAGTTGGTACAGACCTAAAAATTTGTGCTATAAAGTTTATAAGCGTAATAATAACTACAAGTTTGTGTAAATGAGAATCAAACTTTGCTTTGATAAAACCGAGCAAAACAGCTAAATTTTGAATATTCTCAGAATTCGACGAAACTTGACCCAAACGTTGGTATAGAACCAAGAATTTGTGTGGTAAATTTGGTAAGCGTAATAATAACTACAAGTTTGTATAAATTGTAAACAAACTTTGCTTTAATAAAACCGTGCAAAACTGCTAAATTTTGAACGTCCTTAGAACTTGACAAAACTTGAACCAAACGTTAGTCCAGACCTAAGAATTTTTGTGATAAATTTTTCAAGCGTAATAATAACTACAAGTTTGTATAAATGGAAAACAAACTTTGCTTTAATAAAACCGTGCAAAACAGCTAAATTTTGAACGTTCTCAAAATTCGACGAAACTTGACCCAAACGTTAATCCAGACCCAAGAATTTGTGTGGTAAATTTGCTAAGCATAATAATAACTACAAGTTTGTATAAATGGGAAACAAACTTTGCTTTAATAAAACAGTGCAAAACAACTACATTTAGAAGGTTCTTAGAATTCGACGAAATTTGACCCAAACTTTAATCTAGACACAAGAATTTGTGTGGTAAATTTCCTAAGCGTATTAATAACTACAAGTTTGTATATAAGGGAAACAAACTTTGTTTTAATAAAACTGTGCAAAACAACTAATTTTTTAACGTTCTAAGAGTTCAACGAAACTTTATCCAAACCTTGGTCTAGAGCAAAGAGTTTGTGTTGTAAATTTGCTAAGCGTAATAATAACTACAAGTTTGTATAAATGGGAATCAAACATTGCTCTAATAAAATCGTGCGAAACAGCTAAATATTGAACGTTCTCAGAATTCGACGATACTTGATCCAAACGTTGGTCTAGACCCAAACGTTTATATGAAAAACAAATTTTACTTTAATAAAACCGTGCAAAGCAGCTAAATTTTGAAATTTATCAGAATTCGACGAAACTTGACCCAAATGTTAATCTACACGCAACAATTTGTGTGGTAAATTTGCTAAGCGTAATAATAACTACAAATTTGTATATAAGGGAAACAAAGTTTGCTTTAATCAAACTGTGCAAAACAACTAAATTTTGAACGTTCTCTGAATTCGACAAAACGTGACCCAAATGCTGGTCTAGACCCAAGAGTTTGTGTGGTAAATTTGCTAAGCGTAATAATAACTACAAGTTTGTATAAATGGTAAACAAACTTTGCTTTAATAAACCGTGCAAAAAAGCTAAATTTTGAACGTTCTTAGAATTCGACGATACTTGACCCAAACGTTGGTCTAGACCTAAGAATTTGTGAGATAAATTTGCTAAACGTAATAATAACTACAAGTTTTTATAAATGGGAAACAAACTTTGCTTTAATAAAACCGTGCAAAACAGCTAAATTTTGAACGTTTTTAGACTTCGACGAAACTTGACCCAAACGTTAATCTAGACACAAGAATTTATGTGGTAAATTTGCTACGCGTAATAATAAGTACAAGCTTGTATAAAAGGGAAACAAACTTTGCTTTAATAAAACTGTGCAAAACAACTAAATTTTGAACGTTCTAAAAATTCGACGAAACTTGACCCAAACGTTGGTCTATACCCAAGAGTTTGTGTGGTAAACTTGCTAAGCGTAATACTAACTATAAGTTTGTATAAAAGGGAATCAAACTTTGCTCTAATAAAACCGTGTAAAACAGCTAAATTTTGAACGTTCTCAGAATTCGACGAAACTTGACCCAAACGTTAGTCCAGACCTAAAAATTGTGTGGTAAATTTGCTAAGCATAATAATAACTACAAGTTTGTATAAATGGGAAACAAAATTTTCTTTAATAAAACTGTGCAAAACAATTAAATTTTATTGGGCTAGTGTACCAATATATTTTTCAAAATATTTTCATCCCCCTTACATCCTACCCAAATGTGTGGAAGGGCACTATCCTATGAACCTAGATTAAAGAAAACGAAATGAGTATGTATAGGTTTGGTTTAATAGCCCTAAGTACTCATCAATATTGTAATATTTTAATACACTGATAGAGATATTCTGGGATATTAGTATAGTCACTACAAGAAACAAAATTTTTATGGTGGAATTCTTAATAAATGTGTCACAAACCCAAATTTGTGACCAAGTGGAAATCGCAAGAGATCCAATCGCAAGATATTTGTGGTGAATATTAGTGCCCATCCCAAAACATTTCAATGGGTGCCCAAGTCTGTTGTGAATGCTGTTATTTTGACAAGGAACGAAACTCAAACTTTGCAACAACAAATGTTTGCAATGACCATTTTTATTAGTGATGGAGAAAATCTAAGCATTTTGTGATGGAATTTGTGTTGCCAAAAGGGCGCGGTATGTTCTCAGAATTTTGTAATGGAATTTCACAACTCAAGATTTGGAATTGGTTTTATTGGGACGGATTGGCATCCAAAGTTTTGCGATGCTTATAGCTTAAGACGCACAATAGGTCATAATGACCAAAGACTAGCAAAAACCAAATAAGAAAAACTCCATTGAAGACTAATCTAATACTGTTCAGGATTGGTCTTAGGGTGGTCCTAGTTTAAATGGGCCTCAATTGGGTCTTTTTTTAAACCTAGGTTTGACCCATGGACCAACTCCGTCAAGGCCCGGTCCAATATTTTTATTTTCTATTAAATCAATGTATTATTTTGGATAATTACTTAAATTTTTCATGTTGAAATGAATAAATCTTAAATTAACACTACAAGAGAGCAACCTTCTGAGATTGAAATATTTTTATCATTAAATTTCACCTTTTAAAGATAGGTTTGAAAGGCGAAAAAAAATTTCATCATAAAATTATAAAATAAAGTTGCAATGTATTGACGGAATATTTGACGGATAGGCATTAAAAAAAGAAAATAGAATATAAAAAATATTCCATCTTTGATTTGGTAATAAAATAAAAAACTTATGATGAAATATTTTCATCTTAGATCCTCAAAATTCGAGACGGAATCACAAAATGTTGTTAAAAATACATTTCTTTTTTATTTTCGTCTTTAATTTTGTTATTATTTTCGTCTTTGTTTCATCTCAAATATGAATCTTGAAGTTCATTCTCTTTTATAACATCGATCTTTGTTTCTGTCTCAAAATTTTTAATCCTGTGGGAAAAAAAGACGAAATTGAAACCAATTGATTTTTCCCTAAATCTTTTTTCTTTTTTGGCTAAATACTTTTTAAAAGTTGCTATCCCCAAATTTCATTTTTGACTAACCTAAATCCGCAAATTGCAACTCTCTTACGAGGATGTCTCTTCTCTTTCTTCCTCACCAGTGCGCTGCCATAACAACTCACCGGTGCGCCGTTGATCAACAACTCACCAATGTGCTGCCGAAGTTGAAAGATTCCTTGCTTCTCTCCTCGGAGTTGAAAGAAGGGGATTGCACAGTTAGTTGTGGGTTAAGATAAAGAGCATATCAAACAAAAAGGTTGGCTTCTCTTTTGCTTAGTTTTGCTGGTAAAATTCCGTCTTCATTTTGTCTTTTTTCCCTCTTTTTTACCTTTCTGATCCAAGTAATTAGGGCCAGTAGTTTAATATTGAAATGGATTTGTGATTTCTACTTTTACAAATCGCAAAATTAATGCGATCTCAGAGTTCGATCTCAATTAATGCATAACAGTTACCTCATTTATGGCGTATCGGGGTCTATTTATAGTACACAGTTGTACGGCAAGTACTGGGCCACGTGGCCTCATCTTGCTGATTCACATTCTGATCGAACGGTCGTCATTGTCCGGGTCTTCCGTTGGTTCATGCGATCCGGGTCGGGTCCTCTACGACCCGCCCGATTCAAAATACGCGGATCCTGGTCACGAAAATGACCATAATGCCCTTAATGAAGGGCGTTTCAGTCTTTTTCCGGGGGGGAATATATGTATACCCATCATTACTCCCCCACTTTTTCAAAGTGCAAGTTCGTTGCCTTTGAGGAAGTCGAACCGTCGCGTCCGTCGATCGGCAATCCCTGTGGACGCGTGGCGTGATCCTGTCGGTTGACCTTCGGCGCGTTGTTCCAGAGCGGACCTCTTATAAATACCCCATCATTTGAACTCTCGGCCCACCTCACGCAAAGACTTCTAGCGACCAAGGCTCACAACTACGAGTTCGTATTTGATCTGCGGCTTCCAGAGTCATCCTGCTTTAAGGTACGATGCCTTCTAGCTCTAGCTCGAATTCTAAGTCGCGATCTGGCTCTAAGCCACGATCTGGTTCAGGGTCCTCTTCATCTCATTCTGAATCTACTTCTGGGTCCTCTCCTGAGTCCGGTTCTGGTTCGTCCTCAGGGTCTGGGTCTAGGTCTGTCTCTAGGTCTTCGCATGGGTCGTATTCTACCTCTCCCAAGAGGAACAAGAAGTTTCCTATCACTAAACTTAAGGATGAACAGACTGGGCCTTCGGTCCTTGCCAAGTTTCAGGATCGACTCACCAAAAACCCTTGGGAGGCTGTGGTTAGTAAAGTTAGGGTTCCTGTCAATAAGATTAGGGAAAAATACCACATCCCCTCCGATTTTGATGTTCTCATCCCTGCTACCTTCGATCGCATGCATCGTCCTCCCGAGGGGTTTACTGCTTTTTCTATCAAACACCTCGATGCCAGGCTGCGATTTCCTCTGGCTCCTCCAGTGGCCGCGATTTTGAATAAATTAGGGTTATGCCCTATGCAGCTCTCCCCAAATTCCATTACCCATATCGTCCTTTTCGTTGTAATGATGCGATTCGTAGGTTTGGACCCCAGTTTTGACAATTTTTGGAGTTTGTATTCCTTCACCACCTCGAAGCGGTCTGGTAGTCGAGGTTTTTTCTATCTTTCGGCCAAGCCCGATTGCGGGTATTTGAGCGCCCTGAAGTCGAATGTAGGAGCTTGGTTAGATCGCTACATTTTCATTCGATCTCCTAGTGGTGTCTGGCCTTTTAAGAACGAGTGGACTAAGTATAAACCCCTTCCAAAAATCAGTGGTGGGGGGCTGGAGGGTGACCAAATAAGGAGTCTAACATCTTATAAGTATGATCCCAAGAAGCTTCTCACTGAGAAAGTTTTGCAATTATCTGGGCTCTCTCCAGCGTCCCTTCACATCGAAGAGTCCTTAGGTGATTTTCTTCTTTTGGTCTCGCTTGCTTTCATCGCTGTAGTGTTTGCATTTGCTAACTTCTCACTGCTTGCAGATAGTATAATCATGAGCACGCGCACTGCTATGCGGAGGATCGCGGCCCAGAACAAATCGAGGAAGGGGGGTGAGATCGCCAGTTCCTCAGATCCGAAAGGGAAGGGCAAGGCGGCTGCTGGTGCTCCAGGTTTATCTTCGATCCCACCTCCCTCGGTTCCTTCAAAAGCGCTCGCGATCGCGACCCCCGACGGACAACAGCCCATTGCAGTTGATAGTGAGGATACGCCTTCCGCCCATGGTGATCATCTCGGCTACAACTCTTCGGAGTTAGAACTGGGTCTAGATGAGGCCAGTGGTGACCATGGGGCCGATTAAGGAAGCCAAGGTCCTCCACCTGAGGAGCGATCTAAGAAAAGGAAGCGATCCTCCCCGAAGAAGGGTCATGGGCCCAAATCCAAGTTAGGGCCTAGCGATAAGGGTAAGGGAAAGGAGCTCGCTGAGGCCTCCCACCCTCCTCCTTCCAAATCGCATAGCCCGAGCGTGCTGAGCAGGATGGCTAAGGAAGCCGCAGACAAGACTAGTGTTGAGGAAGATCGGGACAAATTCTTGAGGGTGGCACAGCTCGCCACATGTTGGGAGGATAGCCGGGCAGCTCTTCGAGGCAACGTGCCGCCTCCCGAATGGCAGGACATGTCGAGCTCGTCGTTGTATGGCGAAGCTGGAGGCGATACTTTCGCAGTCTACAACTCATTCGTCTCCGTTCGCGATCAAGGGGCACTTGTAACGAATAGCCCTATTCGGCTTGAGGAGTTCGCAGCCCACTCCATGGTCCAGGTATTCCATCGGCTGGCTTCCTTCACTCTCCCTTCTTTTCTATCATTCATTGCATTCGATTTTGCAGGCCATGACCTTTCTCCGAAGCTTGAGCCTCAAATGCACCCACTATCGGAGGAGTTATATTCAGACTGATCAGAAGGTGCAAGATCTTAGGGCTCAACTGGCCGAACGAGACGAGACGGAACGCAAGCAGGAGGATAATCTGCTGGCCTTGGGAGATGAGGTGCAAAAGCTGCGAGCCGAGCTCGATGTTGCCAAGAAGGAGAGGGAGATTCTTCGTTCTGAACAAGAGGTGGCCCTGGCGGAGGCTAAGAAAGAGGCGTTCGATGCCGGGCGTGAGGTTGGCCTCGTGGAGGGCCACAAGCGTGGGGTGGAGGAAGGCCAAGCCGGTCGCATTCCGGTTGAAGAACATCAGCGAGCTTTGGCCAGTTCCAGGATGTCCGCGGTTCGTGATTTTTTGAAGACTGACACCTTCACGACCGCTCTTGAGATCAAGTCTGCGGACTCATTCACCAAGGGCTATGAGACTTGCCTATCTCAAGTCGAAAAGCTCGGTGGCTTTCATGAGTCTTTTGACCGCAGCAAACTTGACATCTCGCTTGATGGCGAACTCCAACCTCTTCCTCCGGATCCTGAGCTGAAAGATGACGAGTTTATGGTCTTGAGGGACGAGCTAGAGGCGGAAGCTGACGCCTGAACAATCCCGATTCTTCTATTTTTGTGGTAGGATTTTGAGCTGATTGTTCAAACTGTAAATCCTAGAGATTCTTAGGACATCATTTTTTTTGTAAACAGGAGGGCGGGGTGGAATTTTTGATGACCCCTGTATATGACATTTTGTTAAATGAAAAAGAACTTTCGTCAGCTCGCGTATTTTGCTAGCCTTGCGCATTGCATCTTTCTTGGAACATGTCTAGGACGCGTCTTTTTCAGTTCGCGTTTTTCTTGAGTGCGTCTTTTTTCAGATCGCACATTGGACGCGTCTTTTTCAGTTCGCGTTTTTCTTGAGTGCGTCTTTTTCAGATCGCACATTGGACGCGTCTTTTTCAGTTCGCGTTTTTCTTGAGCGCGTCTTTATCAGATCGCACATTGGACGCGTCTCTTTCAGTTCGCGTTTTTCTTGAGCGCGTCTTTATCAGATCGCACATTGGACGCGTCTTTTTCAATTCGCGTTTTTCTTGAGTGCGTCTTTTTCAGATCGCACATTGGACGCGTCTTTTTCAGTTCGCGTTTTTCTTGAGCGCGTCTTTATCAGATCGCACATTGGACGCGTCTCTTTCAGTTCGCGTTTTTCTTGAGCGCGTCTTTATCAGATCGCACATTGGACGCGTCTTTTTCAATTCGCGTTTTTCTTGAGTGCGTCTTTTTCAGATCGCACATTGGACGCGTCTTTTTCAGTTCGCGTTTTTCTTGAGCGCGTCTTTATCAGATCGCACATTGGACGCGTCTTTTTCAGTTCGCGTTTTTCTTGAGCGCGTCTTTTTCAGATCGCATATCGGACGCGTTATGTAGAGAATAATAATAAAGATGTTGGAAGTCGTACGCATGAATGTGAGCACAAAACAAAGGAAATTTGATAAATATCATTGGGTAAATTATAGTGGTTACAAATGCTCAATAACGCAGTGATTAACATGGACACAACCTTCATAACCTTGGAAATATACAATTGGTGGTCTGCTAGAAGTCTATGCGCGCAACCCATTCTTTAAATGGCCTTTCGCAGGTTCCTTGTTCGATTTCTCGGTTGATGGCCTTTCACAGGCTCCTGGTTCGATCTCTCGATTGATGGCCTTTCACAGGCTCCTGGTTCGATCCCTCGGTTGATGGCCTTTCACAGGCTCCTGGTTCGATCCCTCGGTTGATGGCCTTTCACAGGCTCCTCGCTTCAAGCATAGAACTTCTTCAAATTCTGTATGTTCCAAGGGCGTGGTAAATCGCGACCCTGCATATCCTGCAACCGGTATGTGCCCTTCTTTCTGATCTCAACCACCTTGTACGGGCCTTCCCAGGGCGGCTCCAGCTTTCCCACGTGTTTTGACGCCTCCACTTTTTTCAACATGAGGTCTCCCACCTGCAATTGGCGGGGTCGAATTCTGCGATTGTGGCTCTTCATCATTAGGCCCGTGTGATGTAAAATTCTGGCATATGCGGCCTCCCTCTTTTCTTCGATGACGGTGAGGTCGAAGCTTCGTTCGGCTTGGTTCGCCTCGGGCTCATACTGCATGACTCTTTGCGATTCCTCCCCAATTTCAGCCGGAATGATGGCTTCGGTTCCGTAAACTAGGCAGAAAGGGGTCTCGCCCGTAGCGGTTCGTGGTGTTGTGCGATAAGCCCATACGACCCCGGGCAGTTCGTCAACCCACGATCCCTTGCTCTCGAGGCGAGTCTTCAAATGTTGCAAGATCGTTCGGTTCGTCACTTGGTCTGTCCGTTCGCTTGAGGGTTCGCAACTGCTGTGAAGTGTTGTGCGATCTTCAGCTCCTTGCACCATTCCGTAATCTTCCTGCCCTGGAACTGCATGCCGTTATCAGATATTAGTATCCGGGGTATACCAAATCTGCATATGATGTTCTTCCATATGAAGTTGATGACTTCCCTCTCCGATATTTTGGCTACTGCTTCCGCTTCGACCCACTTGGAGAAATATTCGACCGCTACAATGATGAATTTCTTTTGGGCTTGTGCGGGCGGAAAAGGTCCTACGATGTCAATTCCCCATTGGTCGAACGGGCATGCTATCTTGATTGGTTCCATCGGGGTCGCGGGCTGATGTATCAAAGAAGCGTATTTCTGGCAACTCTCGCATTTTCTCACCAAGTTCTTGGAATCTTCGACTAGGGTGGGCCAGAAATACCCTTGTCGCATCACCTTCTGAGCTAGCGATCTCGCTCCTGAATGATTGCCGCAGCTTCCTTCGTGTATTTCTCGCATCACGTACAAGGCTCTTTCTCCATCCAAGCATTTCAAGAGAGGGTCGTCCGCTGTTCGTTTGTAGAGCTGACCCTCTAGCAACGTGAATCGGGCGGCTCGAAATTTGACTCTTTTCGACGCCAGTGGATCGTTAGGCAAAGTACCCTCTTCAAGATACCGTATGATCTCGCTCATCCACGATTCTGCCTCTGAGACGACCTGGATTTCTGTTCCACTCGCGAGGGCCGACTGTTCGCGCACTAAGGCAGTGATTTTGCGGTCTCGAATTCCATCCATTGCCGCACCAAATTTTGATAGAGCATCCGCTTTGTCGTTTTCTGCTCGGGGAACTTGTGAAACGGAACATCCACTAAACTTTCCCATCAATCGCTACACGATCTCTTTATAACGTGTCATGGTTCTCTCTCTCGTCTCATATGCTCCTTCAATCTGCATAGCGATCAGCTGTGAATCGGTAAAAACCTCCAGATCACGAGCACCTGCCTCATATGCTATCTCCAGTCCTAGTACCAATGCCTCGTATTCCACTTCATTATTTGTCACCAGGAATGATAGGCGAGCTGCAACTTCTATCTCGACTCCCTTGGGTCCTTGGATCAGCACGCCTGCTCCTCCGTTGTTCGCATTAGAAGACCCATCAACATGCAACATCCATTTCGAACAGGTGTGATCGGAGGCGTCGGGTTCCTTCGGGTCGCTGGACAACTCTGTGATGAAGTCTGCGAGCACCTGTGCCTTCTGGGCTGTCTTGGGCTGGTACTCAATATCATGTTGCCCCAATTCGACCACCCATTTGATTAATCTTCCGGAGGCTTCCGGTCGCGACATCACATGCTTAAGGGGGTGGTTCGTCAGCACCACCACTTTATCCGACTGAAAATATGGTCGTAGTTTTCGGGCAGTTACTACTAATGCGAGGGCGAGTTTTTCCATCTCTGAATACCGCAATTCTGCCCCCTGGAGCATTTTACTGACATAGTAGACTGGATTCTGACTGTTAGCCTCCTTTCTCACCAGCACGGAGCTGACCGCGTTCTCGGACACTCCAAGGTACAAGAATAACGTCTCTCCACTTTTAGGATTTGCAAGCAACGGAGGTTTGGTGAGATACTCCTTTAGTTCTTGCAAAGCCTGCTCGCATTCTGGAGTCCACGCGAAACTCTTGGGTTTCCTCAAGGCTTTGAAAAATGGTAAGCTTCTGTCTGCCGATCGCGATATGAACCTGCTCAAAGATGCGATCTTTCCCGTAAGCTTCTGCATCTCCTTGATCGAACTCGGCGATCTCAGGCCCATAATGGCTTGGATCTTTTCTGGGTTCGCCTCTATTCCGCGTTCACTGATCATATACCCCAGAAATTTTCCCCCAGTCACACCAAAAGTACATTTGTCCGGGTTGAGTTTCATTCCGTGCGACCTCATTATGCTGAACGCCTGAGAGAGGTCTTTGATGTGGTCCTGCGATCTCTTACTCTTGACCAGCATGTCATCGACATATACCTCCATGGTTTTTCCGAGCAGATCGCCGAACATCTTATTAACCAATCGTTGGTAGGTTGCGCCCGCGTTCTTCAGTCCGAATGGCATCATGTTGTAGCAATAAATCCCCTTATCTGTGACGAAGGAAGTTTTGTCTCTATCTTCCTCTGCCATTTGGATCTGATGATATCCTTGGTATGCATCCATCATCGAGAAGAGCTCGTATCCTGCGGTCGAATCAACCATGGTGTCGATCCGAGGTAACAGGTACGGGTCTTTCGGGCAGGCTTTGTTCAGGTCGGTGAAATCTACACACATTCGCCATTTTCCTGAAGATTTCGGGACAAGAACTACATTAGAAAGCCAATTCGTGTACTGGACCTCCGATACATATCCGGCTTTCAGCAGCTTCTCGACCTCTTGCCTGATAGCATCGTTCTTATCATTGCTAAAAGTTCTTTTCCTCTGCTGCACAGGTCGAGCCATCGGGTCTACATTCAATCGGTGTACAATGACCTCCGGGTCAATCCCGGTGAAATCCGACGGACTCCATGCAAACATGTCCGCGTTCTTCCGTAGGAAGTCAATCATGGCCATCTCTCCCTCGTTCATGTGGGATCCTATCCGGGTCGTTTTGCTGGGATCCTCTGTTGCGAGCTGAATAGCCTTGTATTCCTCACTGGGCTTCAAGTGTTCGGCTTCGTACGGTCGAGGTTCCGCGTCCTCCCTAATTTTTTGCTTCTTCGACCTTGGCTCTCCTTTTATCGACAAGTTGTAACATTTTTGAGCCTCCTTTTGGTCGCATGACACTTCCCCGATTCCGTATTCAGTGGGAAATTTCATCTTCATATGGTACGTAGAGATGACCGCCCAGAATGAGTTCAGTCCCGGCCGACCCAGTATGACATTGTATGTGAACGGGGTATCGACCACCAAGAATTTGACCATCAGAGTTTTTCTTTTCGGCTCCTCGCCCATGGACACTGGCAGCTCAATCGTCCCTAGCGAGGCCACTTCGCTTCCTCCAAAGCCGACTAGCGGGGTCTTTACGTGTTCGAGCCTCGCGTTCTCCAGCCCCATCCGATCTACCACATTTTTGAAGATTATGTCCGCTGAGCTCCCGCTGTCAATCAACACTTTGTGGACGGTGAAGTTCGCAATATCAAGCTTGACGACCATGGGGTCGTTCTGTTCTCCACCATCCTCCAATCTGTCTGAGCTATTGAATGAGATGGCCTCTTCGTCCTCCACCTTTAGCACAAATTCCTTTTCTCGAACCGATCCGGCCATTCGAGCGCATCTCTTCCGTGTTCGGCCCGAATCTCCCGCGGTCGGTCCTCCCGCAATCGTATATATAACGCCCTTGGTGGGTGCATTGTTCCCGCCCGTCGGGGCTAGGTCAGTTCTTGATGGGCCCGGGTTCCTGTCGCGATCACGGCTTCTCGACCTGCTCCTCCTTCCTTCCCCACCGATTTTACAATTCGGGGGCACGCGATCTCGGAAATGCCCCTGTCTAACAAGCCTTTCGATCTCATCTTTCAACTGATAGCACTCCTCTGTATTGTGCCCCCTCTCCCGGTGGAAACGGCAGTATTTGTTAGAAGTTTTCTTGGAGGGAGTGTACCTCGTGTGTCTTGGCCACTTCAGCACGTCGGCGTTCTCTACCATCATCAGGGCTTTCTCTCGAGACATAGCTAAAGGAGTGTAATTGTGATACTTCGGCACGTACTTGGGCTCCTTCCGTTTCTCTGTTTTAGGCTTGTCGTTGGCTCCTCCCCTGCCCTCTTGAGGTCGCCTAGGGATGTACTCTCGCTCCCTTCGTTCCGAATCTTTCACCGCGTTCATCTCTTCTTCGTCGATATATTTCTGTGCTAGCGCCATCAATTGCTCGACATCGAAGGGCGGATCTCGTGCGAGGGCGGAAGCGAAAGAGCCCTTCCTGAGGCCGTGAATGAGAATGCTCACGAGCATATCGATCCTTAACTCCTGCACCTCCAGAGTCTCATTGTTAAACCGACCCATGAAGTTTTTCAGCGTTTCATCTTCTCTCTGCCGGATGTTGAATAGATGTGTAGCGGACCTCTTTTGTTTCTTCCTGCTCGCAAAATGGAAGTTGAATTTTTGCACGAGCTGTTCGTAGGATTCGATGCTTCCTCGGGGCGGTTTGTGAACCACTCTTGAGCTTTCCCTGTGAGTGTGGTCGCAAACAATTTTGCCATTATCGGGGCTGATTGTCCGTACAGATTCATCACCATTTCGAAGGCGGCCACGTGCTCCTGGGGGTCTCTCATCCCATCATATCTCCTCAGATCGGGTACCCGGAACCCCGGCTCGACAGTTTCAACGAGGATGTCGTTACAGAAAGGGGAGTTCTTGTTCTGCGAGACGATCTCCCCTCGCTTCTTGAGCTCATCGATCTGCTTATTCAAGCTGTGTATTTGTTTACCCACGCTTTCTACTTCGGCCCGGGATATCACGGGCTCCCTTCTCTTCATGCGCCCGTGGCTGCTAGAACCTGCATCGGATGATGCCGGTCGCTTGCTCTGATGTTCCTGTTCCCCTTGCACCCTTGATTCTCTTATTGGTTCCACATTCTCAAATAACTGCCTTCTAGCAGTTTCCTTGACCAGGGGGGTCGCTGTTCTCCTTTCGTATTCCACGATTGCTTTTCGACTTGCCTCCTCTATCATTCTTTGCAACTCGTCTTGAGTGATTTGAATGGTTGCACCTGTTCCTCTCCTGGGTGTCTCCTCTTCCGCAGCATTTCTCCTCGATGAACCTTCCATCATGAAAAAGAATTCTCAGATGTTCCCACAGACGGCGCCAACTGATCCGGGTCGAATTATTCGATCTCCTGAGACGGTCTCACCAAAGATTGACTAATTCCTCCGAATCAGATTTTGGATCCCCTGAGAATAAAACACGAACCGTGAGCTCGTCGGGCACGTCCCCGACAATGACCCTCCGACGCTTAAGTTAGGTTGATCGAGTGAAATGTATGCGATCTCAGAGTTCGATCTCAATTAATGCATAACAGTTACCTCATTTATGGCGTATCGGGGTCTATTTATAGTAAACAATTGTACGGCAAGTACTGGGCCACGTGGCCTCATCTTGCTGATTCACATTCTGATCGAACGGTCGTCATTGTCCGGGTCTTCCGTTGGTTCATGCGATCCGGGTCGGGTCCTCTGCGACCCGCCCGATTCAAAATACGCGGATCCTGGTCGCGAAAATGACCATAATGCCCTTAATGAATGGGAAACAAACTTTGCTTTAATAAAATCGGGCAAAACAGTTAAATTTTGAAGGTTCTCAGAATTCGACGAAATTTGACCCAAACGTTGGTATAGAACCAAGTATTTGTGTGGTAAATTATGTAAGCATAATAATAACTACAAGCTTGTATAAATTGTAAACAAACTTTACTTTAATAAAATCATGCAAAACTGCTAAACCTTGATCGTTCTCCGAATTCGACGGAATATGACCCAAACGTAGGTCCAGACCTAAGAATTTGTGAGATAAATTTTCTAAGCGTAATAATAACTACAAGTTTGTTTAAATGGAAAACAAACTTTGCTTTAATAAAACCGTGCAAAACAGCTAAATTTTCAACGTTTTCAGAATTCGACGAAACCTGACCCAAACGTTAATCTATACCCAAGAATTTGTGTGGTAAATTTGCTAAGCGTAATAATAATTACAAGTTTGTATAAATGGGAATCAAACTTTGCTTTAATAAAACCGGGCAAAACAACTAAATATTGAGCGTTCTCAGAATTGGAAGAAACTTGACCCAAACGCTCGTATAGAACCAAGAATTTGTGTGGTAAACTTGCTAAGCGTAATAATAACTACAAGTTTGTATAAATGGGAATCAAACATTGCTCCAATAAAACCGTGCGAAATAACTAAATTTTGAACGTTCTCAGAATTCGACGAAACTTGACCCAAATGTTAATCTAGACACAATATTTGACGATACTTGACCCAAACGTTGGTATAGTATCAAGAATTTATGTTGTAAATTTGGTAAATGTAATAATAACTACAAGTTTGTATATATTGTAAACAAACTTTGCTTTAATAAAACCGTCCAAAACTGCTAAATTCTGAACATTCTCCGAATTCGACGAAACGTTAGTCCAAACCTAAGAATTTGTGTGATAAATTTTCTAAGCGTAATAATAACTACAAATTTGTATAAATGGGAAACAAACTTTGCTTTATTAAAACCGTGCAAAACAACTAAATTTTGAAAGTTTTCAGAATTCGACGAAACTTGACCCAAATGTTAAATCTAGACCCTAGAATTTGTGTGGTAAATTTGGTAAGCGTAATAATAACTACAAGTTTGTATAAATTGTAAACAAACTTTGTTTTAATAAAACCGTGCAAAACTGCTAAATTTTGAACGTTCTAAGAATTCGACGAAACTCGACCCAAACGTTAGTCCAGACCTAAAAATTTGTGGGGTAAATTTGCAAAATATAATAAAAACTACAAGTTTGTATAAATGGGAAACAAACTTTGCTTTAATAAAACGGTGCAAAACAACTAAATTTTGAAGGTTCTTAGAATTCGACGAAACTTGACCCAAACGTTAATCTAGACATAAGAATTTGTGTGGTAAATTTTCTAAGCGTAATAATAACTATAAGTTTGTATAAAAGGGAAACAAACTTTGCTTTAATAAAACTGTGCAAAACAACTAAATTTTAAACGTTCTAAGAATTCGACGAAACTTGAACCAAACGTTGGTCTAGACCAAAGAGTTTGTGTGTTAAGTTTGCTAGGCGTAATAATAACTACAAGTTTGCACAAATGGGAATCACACATTACTCTAATAAAACCGTGCAAAACAGCTAAATTTTGAACGTTCTCGGAATTCGACGAAACTTTATCCAAACATTGGTCTAGACCCAAGAGTTTGTGTGCTAAATTTACTAAGCGTTATAATAACTACAAGTTTGTATAAAAAGGGAAACAAACTTTGCCTTAATAAAATCGGGCAAAACAGTTAAATTTTGAACGTTCTCAGAATTCGTCGGAACTTGACCCAAACGTTGGTATAGAACCAAGAATTTGTGTGGTAAATTTGCTAAGCGTTATAATAACTACAAGTATGTATAAAAGGGAAACAAACTTTAACAAAACCTTGCAAAACAACTAAATTTTGAACGTTCTCAGAATTCGACAAAATTTGACCCAAACGTTGGTCTAGACCCAAGCGTTTGTGTGGTAAATTTGCTAAGCTTTATAATAACTACAAGTTTGTATAAAATGGAAACAAACTTTGCTTTAATAAAATCGGACAAAACAGTTAAATTTTCAACGTTCTCAAAATTCGACGAAACTTGACCCAAACGTTGGTATAGATCCAAGTATTTGTGTGGTAAATTTGGTAAGCCGTAATAATAATTACAAGTTTGTATAAATTGTAAACAAACTTCGCTTTAATAAACCCATGCAAAACTGCTAAATTTTGAACGTTCTCCGAATTCGACGAAATTTGACTCAAACGTTGGTCGAGACCTAAGAATTTGTGAGATAAATTTTCTAAGCGTAATAATAAATACAAGTTTGTTTAAATGGGAAACAAACTTTGCTTTAATAAAACCGTGCAAAACACCTAAATTTTAAACGTTTTCAGAATTTGACGAAACCTGACCCAAACGTTAATCTACACCCAAGAATTTGTGTGGTAAATTTGCTAAGCGTAATAATAATTACAAGTTTGTATAAATAGAAAACAAACTTTGCTTTAATAAAATCGGGCAAAACAGTTAAATTTTGAACGTTCTCATAATTCGACGAAATTTGACCCAAACGTTGGTATAGAACCAAGTATTTGTGTGGTAAATTTTGTAAGCGTAATAATAACTACAAGTTTGTATAAATTGTAAACAAACTTTGCTTTAATAAAACCATGCAAAACTGCTAAACTTTGATCGTTCTCCGAATTCAACGGAACATGACCCAAACGTAGGTCCAGACCTAAGAATTTGTGAGATAAGTTTTCTAAGCGTAATAATAACTACAAGTTTGTTTAAATAGAAAACAAACTTTGCTTTAATAAAACCGTGCAAAACAGCTAAATTTTAAACGTTTTCAGAATTCGACGAAACCTAACCCAAACGTTAATCTACACACAAGAATTTGTGTGGTAAATTTGCTAAGCGTAATAATAATTACATGTTTGTATAAATGGGAATCAAACTTTGCTTTAATAAAACCGGGCAAAACAGCCAAATTTTGAGCGTTCTCAGAATTGGAAGAAACTTGACCCAAACGCTCGTATAGAACCAAGAATTTGTGTGGTAAATTTGCTAAGCGTAATAATAACTACAAGTTTGTATAAATGGTAATCAAGCATTGCTCTAGTAAAACCGTGCGAAATAACTAAATTTTGAACGTTCTCAGAATTCGAGGAAACTTGACCCAAATGTTAATCTAGATACAATACTTGACGATACTTGACCCGAACGTTGGTATAGAACCAAGAATTTATGTGGTAAATTTGGTAAGCGTAATAATAACTACAAGTTTGTATATATTGTAAACAAACTTTGCTTTAATAAAACCGTCCAAAACTTCTAAATTTTGATCATTCTCCGAATTCGACGAAACTTGACCCAAACGTTAGTCCAGACCTAAGAATTTTTGTGATAAATTTTCTAAGCGTAATAATAACTACAAATTTGTATAAATGGGAAACAAACTTTGCTTTAATAAAACCATGCAAAACAGCTAAATTTTGAACGTTCTCAAAATTCGACGAAACTTGACCCAAACGTTAAATCCAGACCCAAGAATTTGTGTGGTAAATTTGGTAAGCGTAATAATAACTTCAAGTTTGTATAAATTGTAAACAAACTTTGTTTTAATAAAACCGTGCAAAACTGCTAAATTTTGAACGTTCTCAGAATTCGACGAAACTCAACCCAAACGTTAGTCCAGACCTAAAAATTTGTGTGGTAAATTTGCAAAATATAATAATAACTACAAGTTTGTATAAATGGGAAACAAACTTTGCTTTAATAAAACTGTGCAAAACAACTAAATTTTGAAGATTCTTAAAATTCGACGAAACTTGACACAAACGTTAAGTTTGTATAAAAGGGAAACAAACTTTCCTTTAATAAAACTGTGCAAAACAACTAAATTTTAAACGTTCTAAGAATTCGACGAAACTTGATCCAAACGTTGGTCTAGACCAAAGAGTTTGTGTGGTAAATTTGCTAAGCGTAATAATAACTACAAGTTTGTATAAATGGGAATCACACATTACTCTAATAAAACCGTGCAAAACAGCTAAATTTTGAACGTTCTCGGAATTCGACGAAACTTTATCCAAACATTGGACTAGACCCAAGAGTTTGTGTGCTAAATTTGCTAAGCGTTATAATAACTACAAGTTTGTATAAAAGGTAAACAAACTTTGCTTTAATAAACCAGGCAAAGCAGTTAAATTTTGAACGTTCTCAGAATTCGATTGAACTTGACCCAAACGTTGGTATAGAACTAAGAATTTGTGTGGTAAATTTGCTAAGCGTAATAATAACTACAAGTTTGTATAAATGGTAAACAAACTTTGCTTTAATAAAACAATGCAAAACAACTAAATTTTGAACGTTCTCAGAATTCGACGATACTTGACCCAAACATTGGTCTAGACCTAAGAATTTGTGAGATAAATTTGCTATGCGTAATAATAACTACAAGTTTGTATAAATGGTAAACAAACATTGCTTTAATAAAACCGTGCAAAACAGCTAAATTTAGAACGTTCTCAGAATTCAACGAAACTTGACCCAAACGTTAATCTAGACATAATAATTTGTGTGGTAAATTTTCTACGCGTAATAATAACTACAAGCTTGTATAAAAGGGAAACAAACTTTGCTTTAATGAAACTGTGCAAAACAACTAAATTTTGAACGTTCTAAAAATTCAACGACACTTGACCCAAACGTTGGTCAAGACCCAAGAGTTTGTGTGGTAAACTTGCTAAGCGTAATAATAACTATAAGTTTGTATAAATGGGAATCAAACTTTGCTCTAATAAAACCGTGCAAAACAGCTAAATTTTGAACGTTCTCAGAATTCGACGAAACTTTTTTTGGGTAAATGTAAATTTCATTAATAAAGAGTAATGGTACAGTACAACATGGTACAACATGGGATTATCAACTGGTTTCTCCCTCTACCCAAGGGATACGCCATAATCTATACAATGCTCGTGTACTGACTGACGATGCTAAATCAACGCTAAGAATCCTCTGTCTGACGTCATTGATGATTAGTATGCTCAATGTGGCCGGTGTCCGCTCAGTATGATCAAATCTTCTCAAGTTCCTCTCCTTCCATATGTGGTAGACACACGCTGCCAGTAGTGTACGGTAAGCTCTATTAATAATGTGCTTACCTCTCCATTTCCGTGTCGCCCATTCAATATCTGTTGCCCAATCTCTATTGGGCCAGTGAAAGCGAATCTTTCTGCGAATCTCATAAAGGCACTGACGACTAAATCTGCATCGGAAGAATAAATGTGGATGAGATTCCGTAGCTCCCTCATCGCACAGTATGCACACCCCCAGGTGAGATAGCCATGATTTGTCTGTGGTAGGAAGTTTGCCAAGGATTGCTAGCCATAAGATGAACGAATGGCGAGGAATCTTCAAGGAGCCCAAAAGTAGTGAAGACCATCCTAGTTTCGGCTCGGGGTGAGTGAATAATCGGTAGAGGGCCTGAGTAGTAGGTTGCCCTTCGTCACATCTCCACACCACCCGATCCTCTCCTCCGAAAATAAGCGGTAGGTTATGTGTGATTTCCAAACATTCAAAGTCAGTGATGGTAGGCCATTGCCATTCTCCTGCTGAAATCACCAAGCTGAGTTTTGCTGATTCTTCAAGTCTAAGATGGCGGGGACCTTGAGGGAATCGCTCGATAAGTGGACCCAAGTGATGCCACGCGTCCTGCCAAACAAAGAATCTGTCTCCATTTCCAATCTGGTAATCCACGATAGCGCGAAGGAAAGGACGTAGCCTGAGTATTTTTCGCCATCCCCAAGAACCTCCATGTTCACGGATAGTCCAAATCGATCTCTCACGTAATCGGTCTTGGTAGAGCCACTGAACCCATATGGATGTCCTGTCACACTGGATAACATCACATAGTTTCTTGCTCATTAATGCGCGATTCAAGGTGGAGATGTCCTTGAACCCAAGTCCCCCCTCATCCATCGGTCGACACACATCTTTCCAGGCTACCTTAGCGTACCCACTAGACGTCGTACCCTTCCATAGGAAAGTCCTCAACCTCTTCTCAATTTCATTGATGACTTTCTTAGGTAATATGAATGCAGAAGCCCAATATAAGCTCAATGCTGAAAGCACAGATTTGATGATTTGTACTCGCCCAGCATATGATAATGAAATCCCTTCCCATCCATTAATACGTGCATCAATTTTTGAGATAAGCGGTTGGCAATCAGAGATGGTCAGCCTAGACGAGATTAAGGGAAGACCCAGGTACCTCATTGGAAGGTGGCCCTCCTGAAAGCCCAAAATATCCAACATCTGGTCCTTCAAATTTTGAGCCGAACGTGAAATGATTAAGTGACTTTTTTGGACATTCAACCGAAGGCCCGACAACTCCGCAAACCAGTCCAATCCCTCTTTGAAGACTCTGATGGAGTCTAAGTCAGCTTTGCACAGTAAGAGGAGGTCGTCTGCAAATCCCATCTGAAAAACCTTAGAACTCTCACACTTCCAATGATAAGTGAATTGGATGTCCTGTTCAATTCGTTGCAAGAATCCCAGATGTAAGGCTTCCATAACAAGAACAAACAGATAAGGAGAAAGTGGGTCTCCCTGTCGTAGTCCTCTCGCTCCAGCAAAGAACCCATGGGGTTTTCCATTGAGCCCAATCGAGAATGATGTCGTGGAAACACACTCCTCAATCCACCTTGTAAACGTAGGTGGAAACCCGAACAGCTGCAAAACTGCTAACAGGAAGTCCCACTCCACCGTATCATAGGCCTTCCTGATATCCACTTTAAGTGCGCATCTCGAGGGTAGGCGCATCTGGTTATATCTCGAGAATAATTCCTGGGCTAACATAATGTTGTCCCCAATGCTTCTTCCCGGAATAAAAGCTGTCTGACATGGGCTAACTATCTTGTCCAGTAGCACACTAATTTTTTGGACGAGTAGTTTCGCAATGATCTTGTATAAAACATTGCAGCATGAAATTGGTCTAAAATCATTAACCGACATAGGCGTATGTACCTTTGGGATCAGGACCAAGATCGTGGAGTTGATCTGCTTCAGAAGTTTTCTAGTAGAAAAGAAATCTAGTACCGCCCTCGTAACTTCTTCCCCAACCACAGGCCAAGCCGCCTTGAAAAACCTTGACGAGTAGCCATCAAGTCCCGGTGCCTTGTCATCAGCAATATCGAACACTGCTTGCTTCACATCATCCGCCGAGAGTGGAAGGAGTAATTGATTAGCTTCCTCATCAGTGATACAGTGCCTTGCCCACGGTCTAAGATAACGAATATCCACTGACAGCCGTCTTCTGGTGCCTCCTAAGAGGTTCTGATAGTATGAGACAAACTCATGGGCGATTTCCCCTAGATCCATGTGTGTGAAACCATTCTCATCATTAATCTGTAAGATTCTTCTCATTACTCGTCTCTGTGCAATTTTACGAAAGAAAACCCGTGAACATTGGTCTCCGTCTTTCATCCACTGCATCTTGGCTCTCTGCTGCAGCATAATTTGTTCAAGTTTTGCCGCTTTAGCATAAACGACTCGACAACAATGCTCCAGAAGTAAATATAACTCATTTTGTCTGTCAGAGCTCACCAACTGTTGTGCCTCATCAAGAAAACCTTTGGCTAGTTGGACATTCATCGTCAAATCTCCCTTATTTCTCCTTTGTAGTCTAAAGACTGGTTTAAGTGCCTTCAGTTTACGTGTCACAGCATACATAGGAATACCCACAATCTCATGATGCCAAATATTCTGCACATTGTGGATAAACTCAGGTGAATGGGCAAGATAGTTATCAAATCGAAACATGCCTCCATTATGTTGTTGTATATCCCCATGTAAAACCAGTGGAGAGTGGTCAGATGTCCGTGGAGTAAGGCTGTGATAATATGCGCTCGGGAACCTTGCCAGCCAGCGGTCATTAATAAGAATCCGATCCAGCCGCTTCCATAAACTCCTCATAGACGTACTACAATTATGCCACGTGAACCATTCACCTTGCATAGGAAGTGGGATCAGCCCCGCCTCCAGAATACCAGCATTAAATTCTTCGGTGGCCATCCTTATATCTCCTGAGATGCCACATACTTCGTTAAGGTCACGCACTGCATTAAAATCCCCTCCCACCATCCACGGGATGTCAGAGCATTGCTGAGCTAGCGTCTCCAGTGCCGTCCATAAATTCCGACGATCAATCACCTCCGATGCCCCATAAACAACAGTGATAATAATAGATTCATTGTCAGCCATATTAGTAACCCGACAGTGAATAAATTGATCTGCCGAGTCTAAGATATGGACATCAACAATATTCTCATCCCAAGCTAGCCAGATGCGATTACCAATAGAAGAATAATCGACAAACCATTTCCAATGTGGAAGTAAAAACGATTGAATATGCATAACATTATTCAAACGAACACGAGTTTCAAGAATGCCTAGGAAGTGTAACCTGTATTCAGAGACCAAGTCCTTCAAAGCGAGCTGATGGTCTCGTTTGTTCAGCCCACGGACATTCCACACAGCGATGTTCAACATGGATCATCGTCCATGGGGCTGCTTGTGTTAGGACCCCCTGAATGCTCACCTGCATCATCAATTAAATGCAAAGCGTCAAAAGCATTATAAATAACAATTGCCTTACCTCTCTCTTCTTGCTTGGAGTGGTTCTGGTCCACATGTGTATCTCCCGCATCTGCTTTGGGTATATCTTCAACCACTGGTTTCATCGTCTTACGTCCCTTAGTCGGAAGTTGCGGTTGTGCTGCATTGACTTTCGGCACATACACATTTACTGTTGGCTTCGTCGGTTTGCGGGTTTTGTTTAGTGCACAATCCTTGTTCGAATGTCCCAATGACATGCACGCTGTGCACTTTGGCGGGAGCCATTCATACTCAACGTCAACTTTGCAAGGTGTCTCCCCTCCTTCTTCATCAGGTGCCATGACAATAATATGTTTATGCAACTTTTGTGTGGCATCAATCATCACACATACACGAGCAAAGTCCAGTCTCGTGCATGCTCTTGTAATCGCGTCGGGGTAAAGGGGCTTCCCCACACCACTCGCTACAGTGCTCAATCCTTCTGTCGTCCAAAATTCCATCGGAAGGTGTCGTAATTTAATCTAGACGGGCACTTGTGTATGCTTCAACTTTCTCATGGCCATCCCCAGTTCCCACTTTTGAAGAACTATCGGCTGCCCTTGGAACAACCACGGGCCTCCCTCAATTATCTCCTCCATATCAAAAACTGTTTTAAACTGAAAAAAGAAGAATCCGTTTGTGGTCGCTGTCACCTCCCTTAGTGCTGGCCAGACCGAATGTGCAAACTCCTTAAGGTGATGATAATATGGCCGTTTGCCCAAGAAATAGCCAACTGCAGTAGATTTCCAACGTTTAGACCCATTACGTACCGCATCTAAAGAAGGTCGCACGACAACCTCTCCGTTCTGCATTGTTAGGGCAATGAATGATAAGGTTTTCTGGGTCGAATGATTAAATGCATGCGCTATTTTGTCGTCGATAATTGTATCCGGGTATGCGTGCAACGGGATGTTTCCAACGTACAATCCCGTTGGAAGAGGAGCATCATGCATAGCTTGATTTCTTTCCACAGAATTGCTGACATCAGCCCTATTTTTGCATGTGTCCGCGCTGATGTCAGCCCTAGCTTTCCTTGTATCATTGATGATGTCAGCCCTAGATTTGATAGTGTAATTGCTGACATCAGCCCTAGATGCACCTGTGTCATCAGCCCTAGGAGCAGCGATGATGTCAGCCCTAGCAGCAGTGATGATGTCAGCCCTAGCAGCAGCGATGATGTCAGCCCTAGCATCAGTGATGATGTCAGCCCTAGCAGCAGCGATGATGTCAGCCCTACTAGGGCTGATGTCAGCAGTATGTTTCAAGCAAGCCTCCATGTCACTCACCTTCCCCGCCACATCAGCTCCGACGTTGTCCACCGTGGCGTCCATGTCAGCAATATTGCACACGTCATCCTTCGTCGGAATTCCAACGGTCGCCGGCGAGATCTGGTTCTCGTTGCTGCTGTGCAAAGCCGCCGGCGAAGGCAGGTTCGCGTTGCTGCTGTGCAAAACCGCCGGCGAGGTCTGGTTCGCGTTACTCAAAGCCGCCGCCGAGATTTGGTTTGGGTTGTTGCTGTGCAAAGCCGCCGGCGGAGGAGGAGGAGGTGTGATTATTCTCCCACACACAGCCGGTCGACGCTGAAGTGTCGCTGCCATTCCGGTTCCAAGACTCGTCGTCGCCTGTGTTGTGCGTCTCCGGCATACCTGTTTCAGCTCGCGAACAAACGGATGTTCGTCAACATTCAAGCTTTCCGCCGGCAGCCGCGACTTCTCAATCCCAAATCGAGCCTCCCATCGTTGTTTCAGTTCGTTCAGAGCATCCATGGCCTGTGAGTCGCCATGGTCGATTACCTTGTGTGCGAGAGTGAGGAACTCGTCCAAGTTGAAGTCGCGTGGAGACGAAGACGAAGACCCATTTCCGCCATTGTTGACGGCGCGAGACCTCAGTTCCAGATCCGGCTGTTCATCGCCCATTTCTTCTCCATTTCTCGTCACCGACGTTCCTTCCACCTCCACAGGCGTTGGGCTGCCATGGGAGACACCTTCAGTCGCCGGATCAGAGGAGGCCGGCTCTTTTCCTTCCATGGCGAGTTCTTCTTCGCGCAGCAACTGTTCATCTTCCTCCCCTCCATCTCCGGCCACCGGACGGCTGTCGTCGTCCTCACCACCAAAGTCGTCGCCGGCCGGCGCTTCTCCTCCATCGCCGGTCGGAGTTTTCATGGGGAAGACAATAGTGTGTGTGATTGGTGGTGTAGTAGTGTGTGTAGTAGGGAGAGAATTTTTAGTGAGAGAATTTTTGCATCTTAGGAAATTTAACACAACTTTGGGTCTTCTGTGGTAAATTTAATTCGACGAAACTTGACCCAAACGTTAAATCCAGACCCAAGAATTTGTGTGGTAAATTTGCTAAGCGTAATAATAACTACAAGTTTGTATAAATGGGAAACAAACTTTGCTTTAATAAAACTGTGCAAAACAACTAAATTTTGAAGGTTCTTATAATTGGACGAAACTTGACTAAAACGTTAATCTAGACACAAGAATTTGTGTGATAAATTTGCTAAGCGTAATAAATACTATAAGTTTGTATAAAAGGGAAATAAAGTTTACTTTAATAAAACTGTGCAAAACAACTAAATTTTTAACATTCTAAGAGTTCGACGAAACTTGATTCAAACGTTGGTCTACACCTAAGAGTTTGTGTGGTAAATTTGCTAAGCGTTATAATAACTACAAGTATGTATAAAAGGGAAACAAACTTTAACAAAACCTTGCAAAACAGCTAAATTTTGAACGTTCTCAGAATTCGACAAAATTTGACCCAAACGTTGGTCTAGACCCAAGCTTTTTTGTGGTAAATTTGCTAAGCTTTATAATAACTACAAGTTTGTATAAAATGGAAACAAACTTTGCTTTAATAAAATCGGGCAAAACAGTTAAATTTTCAACGATCTCAGAATTCGACGAAAGTTGACCCAAAAGTTGGTATAGATCCAAGTATTTGTGTGGTAAATTTGGTAAGCGTAATAATAATTACAAGTTTGTATAAATTGTAAACAAACTTTGCTTTAATAAAACCGTGCAAAACTGCTAAATTTTGAACGTTCTGCGAATTCGACGAAACTTGACTCAAACGTTTGTCCAGACCTAAGAATTTGTGAGATATATTTTCTCAGCATAATAATAACTACAAGTTTATTTATATGGGAAACAAACTTTGCTTTTACAAAACCGTGCAAAACAGCTAAATTTTGAACGTTATCAGAATTCGACGAAACTTGACCCAAACGTTAATCTATACCCAAGAATTTGTGTGCTAAATTTGCTAAGTGTAATAATAACTACAAGTTTGTATAAAAGGGAAACAAATTTTTCTTTAATAAAACTGTGCAAAACAACTAAATTTTGAACGTTTTCAGAATTCGACGAAACGTGACCCAAACGTTGGTCTAGATCCAAGAGTTTGTGTGGTAAATTTTCTAAACGTAATAATAACTACAAGTTTGTATAAAAGGGAAACTTTGCTTTAATAAAATGTGCAAAACAGCTAAATTTCGAACGTTCTCAGAATTCGACGAAGCTTGACCCAAACGTTGGTCTACGACCATGAATTTGTGTTCCAAATTCGCTAAGCGTAACAATAACTACAAGTTTGTATAAAAGGGAAACAAACTTTAACAAACCGTGCAAAACATTTTGAACATTCTTCGAATTGGACGAAATTGACCCAAAAGTTGGTATAGACCCAAGAATTTGTGTGGTAAATTTGCTAAGCGTAATAATAACTACAAGTTTGCATAAATGCGAAACAAACTTTGCTTTAATAAAACCGTGCAAAAGAACTAAATTTTTGAACGTTCTCAGAATTCGACAAAAGTTGACCCAAACGTTGGTCTAGACCCAAGAGTTTTTGTAGTAAATTTTCTTAGCGTAATAATAACTACAAGTTTGTATAAATCGGAATCAAACATTGCTTTGATAAAACCGTTCAAAACATCTAAATTTTGAACGTTATCAGAATTTGACGATACTTGACCCAAACGTTCGTCTAGACCTAAGAATTTGTGAGATAAATTTGCTAAGTATAATAATAACTACAAGTTTGTATAAATGGGAAACAAACTGTGCTTTAATAAAACCATGCAAAACAGCTAAATTTTGAACGTTCTTAGAATTCGACGAAACTTAACCCAAACGTTAATCTAGACACAAGAATTTGTGTGGTAAATTTGCAAGGCATAATAATAACTACAAACTTGTATAAAAGGGAAACAAACTTTGCTTTAATAACTGTGCAAAACAGCTAAATTTAGAACGTTCTCAGTATTCGACGAAACTAGAAGCAAAAGCTGGTACAGACCTAAAAATTTGTGCGATAAATTTTAAAAGCGTAATAATAACTACAAGTTTGTATAAATGAGAATCAAACTTTGCTTTGATAAGACCGAGCAATACAGCTAAATTTTGAACATTCTCAGAATTCGACGAAACTTGACCCAAACGTTGGTATAGAACCAAGAATTTGTGTGGTAAATTTGGTAAGCGTAATAATAACTACAAGTTTGTATAAATTGTAAACAAACTTTGTTTTAAAAAAACCATGCAAAACTGCTAAATTTTGAACGTCCTTAGAATTTGACAAAACTTGACCCAAACGTTAGTCCAGACCTAAGAATTTTTGTGATAAATTTTCCAAGCGTAATAATAACTACAAGTTTGTATAAATGGAAAACAAACTTTGCTTTAATAAAATCGTGCAAAACAGCTAAATTTTGAACGTTCTCAAAATTCGACGAAACTTGACCCAAACGTTAATCCAGACCCAAGAATTTGTGTGGTAAATTTGCTAAGCATAATAATAACTACAAGTTTGTATAAATGGGAAACAAACTTTGCTTTAATAAAACAGTGCAAAACAACTACATTTAGAAGGTTCTTAGAATTCGACGAAATTTGACCCAAACGTTAATCTAGACACAAGAATTTGTGTGGTAAATTTCCTAAGCGTATTAATAACTACAAGTTTGTATATAAGGGAAACAAACTTTGTTTTAATAAAACTGTGCAAAACAACTAATTTTTTAACGTTCTAAGAGTTCGACGAAACTTTATACAAACCTTGGTCTAGAGCAAAGAGTTTGTGTTGTAAATTTGCTAAGCGTAATAATAACTACAAGTTTGTATAAATGGGAATCAAACATTGCTCTAATAAAATCGTGCGAAACAGCTAAATGTTGAACGTTCTCAGAATTCGACGATACTTGACCCAAACGTTGGTCTAGACCCAAACGTTTATATGAAAAACAAATTTTACTTTAATAAAACCGTGCAAAGCAGCTAAATTTTGAACATTATTAGAATTCGACGAAACTTGACCCAAATGTTAATCTACACGCAACAATTTGTGTGGTAAATTTGCTAAGCGTAATAATAACTACAAATTTGTATATAAGGGAAACAAAGTTTGCTTTAATCAAACTGTGCAAAACAACTAAATTTTGAACGTTCTCTGAATTCGACAAAACGTGACCCAAATGCTGGTCTAGACCCAAGAGTTTGTGTGGTAAATTTGCTAAGCGTAATGATAACTACAAGTTTGTATAAATGGTAAACAAACTTTGCTTTAATAAACCGTGCAAAAAAGCTAAATTTTGAACGTTCTTAGAATTCGACGATACTTGACCCAAACGTTGGTCTAGACCTAAGAATTTGTGAGATAAATTTGCTAAACGTAATAATAACTACAAGTTTTTATAAATGGGAAACAAACTTTGCTTTAATAAAACCGTGCAAAACAGCTAAATTTTGAACATTTTTAGACTTCGACGAAACTTGATCCAAACGTTAATCTAGACACAAGAATTTATGTGGTAAATTTGCTACGCGTAATAATAACTACAAGCTTGTATAAAAGGGAAACAAACTTTGCTTTAATAAAACTGTGCAAAACAACTAAATTTTGAACGTTCTAAAAATTCGACGAAACTTGACCCAAACGTTGGTCTATACCCAAGAGTTTGTATGGTAAACTTGCTAAGCGTAATACTAACTATAAGTTTGTATAAAAGGGAATCAAACTTTGCTCTAATAAAACCGTGTAAAACAGCTATATTTTGAACGTTCTCAGAATTCGACGAAACTTGACCCAAACGTTAGTCCAGACCTAAAAATTTGTGTGGTAAATTTGCTAAGCATAATAATAACTACAAGTTTGTATAAATGGGAAACAAACTTTGCTTTAATAAAACTGTACAAAACAACTAAATTTTATTGGGCTAGTGTACCAATATATTTTTCAAAATATTTTCATCCCCCTTACATCCTACCCAAATGTGTGGAAGGGCACTATCCTATGAACCTAGATTAAAGAAAACGAAATGAGTATGTATAGGTTTGGTTTAATAGCCCTAAGTACTCATCAATATTGTAATATTTTAATACACTGATAGAGATATTCTGGGATATTAGTATAGTCACTACAAGAAACAAAATTTTTATGGTGGAATTCTTAATAAATGTGTCACAAACCCAAATTTGTGACCAAGTGGAAATCGCAAGAGATCCAATCGCGAGATATTTGTGGTGAATATTAGTGCCCATCCCAAAACATTTCAATGGGTGCCCAAGTCTGTTGTGAATGCTATTATTTTGACAAGGAACGAAACTCACTTTGCAACAACAAATGTTTGCAATGACCATTTTTATTAGTGATGGAGAAAATCTATGCATTTTGTGATGGAATTTGTGTTGCCAAAAGGGCGTGGTATGTTCTCAGAATTTTGTGATGGAATTTCACAACTCAAGATTTGGAATTGGTTTTATTGGGACGGATTGGCATCCAAAGTTTTGCGATGCTTATAGCTTAAGACGCACAATAGGTCATAATGACCAAAGACTAGCAAAAACCAAATAAGAAAAACTCCATTGAAGACTAATCTAATACTGTTCAGGATTGGTCTTAGGGTGGTCCTAGTTTAAATGGGCCTCAATTGGGTCTTTTTTTAAACCTAGGTTTGACCCATGGACCAACTCCGTCAGGCCCGATCCAATATTTTTATTTTCTATTAAATCAATGTATTATTTTGGATAATTACTTAAATTTTTCATGTTGAAATGAATAAATCTTAAATTAACACTACAAGAGAGCAACCTTCTGAGATTGAAATATTTTTATCATTAAATTTCACCTTTTAAAGATAGGTTTGAAAGGCGAAAAAAAATTTCATCATAAAATTATAAAATAAAGTTGCAATGTATTGACGGAATATTTGACGGATAGGCATTAAAAAAAGAAAATAGAATATAAAAAATATTCCATCTTTGATTTGGTAATAAAATAAAAAACTTATGATGAAATATTTTCATCTTAGATTCTCAAAATTCGAGACGGAATCACAAAATGTTGTTAAAAATACATTTCTTTTTTATTTTCGTCTTTAATTTTGTTATTATTTTCGTCTTTGTTTCATCTCAAATATGAATCTTGAAGTTTATTCTCTTTTATAAAATCGATCTTTGTTTTTGTCTCAAAATTTTTAATCCTATGTGGGAAAAAAAGACGAAATTGAAACCAATTGATTTTTCCCTAAATCTTTTTTCTTTTTTGGCTAAATACTTTTTAAAAGTTGCTATCCCCAAATTTCATTTTTGACTAACCTAAATCCGCAAATTGCAACTCTCTTACGAGGATGTCTCTTCTCTTTCTTCCTCACCAGTGCGCTGCCATAACAACTCACCGGTGCGCCGTTGATCAACAACTCACCAATGTGCTGCCGAAGTTGAAAGATTCCTTGCTTCTCTCCTCGGAGTTGAAAGAAGGGGATTGCACAGTTAGTTGTGGGTTAAGATAAAGAGCATATCAAACAAAAAGGTTGGCTTCTCTTTTGCTTAGTTTTGCTGGTAAAATTCCGTCTTCATTTTGTCTTTTTTCCCTCTTTTTTACCTTTCTGATCCAAGTAATTAGGGCCAGTAGTTTAATATTGAAATGGATTTGTGATTTCTACTTTTACAAATCGCAAAATTAATGTTTAATGTTGTTGAAAAGAGCAGAACGTTTTTGTTTAATGGTTGTTGCTAACAAACAAATTAACATTTTTATATCTTACTTAATTTCGTCAGTAAAATGATGAAGGAAATCCGAAAACTAAATGATCTGCCATTGTTAGCATTTTTGGTGTGCTAGGACTGATAGAGTGACTAGCTTTGCTAAATGTTCATGCAGCATCTTGACTTATTCTGCTAAAGTTTTGTTAGTAGTTTATGGGTGTGAATATCTTGTCAACTCTACTAGATTGACACCAAGGATCAAAGGAAATCGTTGTTATATTCTTGTTTTAGGTGGGCAATATCTTACTGTTTTAATATCTGTGGTTATAGTCCATGGCCTTGTATTATTCAGGTTGCTGAGGAGATAATTATTTGAGCTTCTACAATCAATTGTGATGTGGTTCTGATTTTGAATAAGGGATGAGACGAGAAATTTATCCTCGATACAATAACAATCAGATATAATTTAAATTTAGTGAGAAAATTCTTCGTGATAGGATGTAATGAGTGGCCAAGTCAATGATTAGTAATCTTCTTTTAAAAAATAATATATTGAGTATTTATAATGGTGTTGAGAGTTATGCAGTGTGCTAGAGTGTATGTATTTATTGTGTGGCTTACATAATAAGAAAAATACTTTTCTACCCTTGTAAATAAACATGTATTACCAACATCTACATCATATAGCCCCTACTCTGGATGAAATATTTAATATTTGGTGTAGTATTTTGTTCGAGAATAAACAATTTTCTAAGAGAAAAAGATTTGAGTTTAATACATGGGAGTGGATGGGTGGGAAGTCATTAATTGTTCTCCACCCATCTCCCTCACTATATGTGTTTCCTCTCCCATTCAATTTGCCACATTGCCTCCTCTTCAAATGGCAAGTAAAAGTAATTCTTCCACCCTCTCTAGTTAGTTTTTTGTTGTAGTTGCTTTGTATTGTGTTTTCTCTTTTGATTAATTGAAATGCGGAGCGGGCAAGATTTTGGTGGTGCTTGGTTGGAGAATGGGGGCTAGAGAAGTGCGGCCTTCCGAAACGGGGGTTAGCTCAAGGCTCTGCCTTGAGCTGGGGGATGTGGTCCCCCCTTCCTCGTGCGGGGTTGGAGACGAAGGGGATGCGAACTTTTTCCTCATGTTGAGTATTCTACATCTAATAATGCGTGGTGTGACTTTCCTCCATATCTAGAAGGTTATTCACCCGACCACATTGCTGCAATTATGAGTTTGCCTAAGTACTTCTTTTGAATCGGGTGAGAATTTAGAGGACATATATGATTTTGAGTCATACAACTCCATTGGGTCTAGGCCTAGCGAACAAGTGGATGAGGTCGTGTCTGGTAGCGAAGGTGCAAATGTCTATAAGGAGTGGGGCAAGAGTGAAAATGAGGAAGTTGGGAATGAGGAGGACAAAACTGAGGGCGGGGGGTTGAAAGTGAGAGTGAGGAGGCCGAAGCTTATGAGGTGTTGGGTCGCTCGAGTATTATTTTAGTGTTGGGCGTTGATGATGGGAGGCATCAGGGTATTCCATGGTGTTATGAACTACGGGGTCGTGTGTTGGATGTTGGGCACATGCGATAGTATTCTTACTCGAGAACATCTTGTGGTTATTCGGAGAAAATTTAGGGTGCCTTTTGAGCAGAAGTTTATTCTTCCATCTTCTGCCCGAAGGATTAGGTACCCTCCTGACAGGTGTTTCACTATTTATGTTGCTTCCTTTCACAGCGGGTTTTTGTTCCTCCTCATTCCTTACTACGGTAATCCAGAGTTATGGTATTTGTGTTAGCCAGTTTACGCCGAATTCCTTTATGTGGTTTGAGGGGCGGTGACATCGACTTTGAGAGTTGGGGCCGCCTAACTCTAGAAGGATTTCAGGCCTTGTGTACTATCCGCTGAGTGGCTGAATTGTCTTCTTCTACTGACGATGCGCGATATTTCTGCTTCTGTCCGCACAAGGCATGTATATTCTTGGGCTGGTTTATTTCCTCTAAAGGTCCCTAGAAGGAAAAAAATTTGTACTGTAGAGACAATGGCTAGGGGTTGGCCTTGAAGTGGAGTAGTTCGCCCATCAAGATCGCTCATCATTAGGAGTTGGGGAAAGTCGGCGGAGGGTTTTATGGTAGCGGGGTTATTTTGCCACATGCTTAACATTATTTTCGATTTCACATTCACTTGGAATCATTTTGTGATGTTATGAATGCCTTTCATATATTTTGCTTAAATGTGTTAGGATTTTGTTTGAATATTGCATTTTCCTTAAATTGTTTGGTCTTCTACGTTGTATGATGTATATGTTGATAATATATATTTATTTACAAGGTTAAAAAACTGTTTTTTTACTATTTAAGCCACACAATAAATACATATACTCTACCACGCAACATAACTCTCAACACCACTATAAATACTAAAAATATTATTTTTAAAATAAGGTTACTATTCATTAATTTGACCACTCATTACAACCGTTCCTAAAATATTCTCTCACTAGACTGGATCTGTATCTGATTGTACTATCGAGTGAGGGTAAATTTCCATCTCATCCCTTATTCAAAATCAGGACCACATCAATTAATATCTTATAGCTTTACTCCATGATGTGGAAGTTCTAAGTAAAACAGCTCTGCCATTGCGAATGTTAGTATTACTAATCTATGCAAATTTCATGAAATGAATTTGCTTCTCCAGCCCTCTTTATGCCTTGAGCTCTTCTAGTCTCCAGTATCTTCCAAATGTTATCTCTATTCATATAGTTCATCCTATTCTTTTAGGGGGAGGGGGGTGCAAATGATCACAAATTAAAAGCGAAATATAGTGTTCCCATTCTAAAAAACAATGTGGAGAAAAGCTAGTATTCATTCATCATCCTGAAAATACAATTAGAAACTAGTATAAATACAACTAAAAGGAATCTAGCTAACCAATTGTTAACTAACCAAATCTACAAAATAACCGAAAAATTGTAACAAAATACAAAAAAAAGATAAAATAGCAAAACTGTACAGAAAAGAACAAAACTGAGTGGTTGAGGTCGCTGGCGACCTATAGAACTGAGGTTTTTCTCGACTGGAGAGATAGTGATGCGACCTCGATACAGCCTGCGACCTTATGGACTCGCTTTGTTCACAGCCCCCCTCATGATGGATCCGAGGAAGAGAGGTCCAGCTTGGGAAGGAAGCTAACAAAATCAGCAGCAGTTAGGGATTTAGTGAAGACATCAACGATCTAAGTAGAACCAGAGATGTGAGAAGGAGCAATGACGCCAAGTTTGTATTGATCACGAACGAGGTTGTAGTCGATCTCCAAATGCTTAGTGCGTACGTCGAACACAAGGTTGGCAGTGATGTGGAGAGCAGCCTTGTTATCACACCAAAAGGGGATAGGAAGCAAAATAGGAATATGGAGGTCGCGAAGCAAGAAGGAGATCAAACGGAGCTCTCTAACTACTAAGGCCATGCTACGATATTCTGACTCGCTAGAGGAACTTGTGATTGTGCCCTGTTTCTTAATCTTTCAAGAGATAACTGATGAGGCAAGGTAGATGCAAAAACCAGTGATGGAACGGCGAGAGTCGAGGCAAGATGCCCAAAGGAAGGGAAGAAGAGGCCAGTGGAGGGAGTACCTCGATGATAGCGGAGAACATGGAGAGCAACAGTCCAATGAGAGGTGCAAGGTGCTTGGAGGAACTGACTGATCCGTTGAACAACGAAGGAGAGATCAGGGCGAGTGAAGCCCAATACAAGAGGCGTCCTATGAGGCGCCTGTATGTCCTAGGGTCAGGCATCAGTGATCTATCATCAGCGACCAACTTTACTCAAGAGGGCAGAGGAGTCGGGGGTGGGCTTGCATCAAGCATTGAGGTATCTGCCAAGATGTCCTGAAGATATTTATGTTGCGTCACATGGATACCATGCGAGGAGCGAGCTAGTTCAAGTTTGAGGAAGTATTTAGCATCTCCAAGATCCTTAATGGTGAACAACTGATCTAAATAGGCCTTGATATATCGAATAGAGACTTCTGTGGAGCCAGTGAGGAGAATATCGTCAACATAGATGAGAAGGGCAGTGAACTCAGAGTCTGTGTGCTTGACGAAAAGGCAGTGTTCGTGGCTGGGAGTAAATCGAAACTTAGTAGTTTGTTGGTGAGCTCGAGGTTCTATTGCCGCAAAGCCTATTTGAGCCCGTATAGAGACCGCTGCAACTTGCAATCGTACCCTGCGGGTACACTAAGTAAACCCTCGGTCGGAACCATGTACACATCCTCATGTAGGAATCCATGAAGGAATGCATTATTGATGTCCAGTTGGAACAAGGGCCAGGAGCGGGACGCTTCCAAAGACAAGAAGATGCGAAAATTGACAGATTTAGCAACAGGTGAAAAGGAGTCAAAATAGTCAACTCCCTCTATTTGATTGTAACCTTTTGCGAGAAGACGCGCCTTGTACCGATCTATCGACCTGTCTGGGTGAAGTTTCAATTCATATACCTATCGCGACCTGATAGGTTGCGTTCCCGGAGGTAATGGGATAAGAGTCCATGTGCCATTGGCCGCGAGAGCTACGAGCTCCTGATTCATAGCGTCCACCTAGTTCGCATCCCTGCTAGCCTGGACATAAGATTTTGGCTCCTGCAAAGCAGATAAGTGGGCATCAAAACTTATATGTGCAGTACATAAGGATGTAGGAGTGCAAGTGGAATGATGTAAAATCTATAAAATAAACATAAAGGGAATGAGATAAAAATAAACATGGGGCTGATGTAAAATCTATAAAATCGAAAAACGTAAAGGGAAAAACGATACTTTGTTCTTCACGGTCGTTTGAAATGCTCTTCACTTGAGGCCAACATAGTAGCTCTCTAATTTTTTCACACCACACCAGAGTTGGGATCTCTATGTCCTATTTGTTAGAAGAGAATAAGAGGAAAAAATGCACCAAGTGCATTGAGAGAGAGAGAGGGGGGTGGTCGAGCACCACGGAAAAGGAGGGGATTTTTTTTTTCTGTTGTGTGATTATGGTTATAATTATTTCTCAAATAATTATATTACATATATTTATTTTGTTTAGATAATTTAAGAATCTTTTCAAATACATTCTACTATCTACAAGGTATATTTCTCTTTATTCCAAGAGATCCCCAAAATGGTTAGAATTGCATTTTTAAAAATTGTAATTTGCTAGTCATTTATTTCCTTCAATGAAATTTTTCATGGGCTCAAAATAATGGGCTTGGCTGATTTTTATATATAAAAATACAAGTCCAATGAATTTTTATTTAAATCTAATTTAATAAAAATCCATTTAATTGAGCCCAACTTGTATTTAATCTAATTAAATACGTAAGCCCAAATTATTCTTAATATTCAATAAGATCCAACTTATTAAATTATATGGACAAACTCAAATATAAATTAATGCCATTAATTTATTTTTCGGCTCTTTTGCATCTAATGATCTCTCTTTGTAAGTAATCCAATTACTTATGGAATTAATTTCAAATTAAATCCTTGTTCCTTTTTGATGATTTGTGTGTGACTCTTAGGTTCACCTTTTAAGAAAGGCCTTCACCATAGATGGCCATCGAGCAACGATTCATGGCACTAGAGACTAGGTGAATTATCGCGTGAACATTTAGGGTCTCGATCGATACAGGTACAGTCCTTCCGTCTTTAGTCTATGGCATAGAATTAGGTATCGGTTCCCATCCTAGACTTGGCGTCTATGCTTAATACTTCAAATCGTGGTACGCCAAGTTTTTCAATATAGGAACCTTTTTTCCTATTTGATCAACGATTTTGGCCACAGATTCATAAAGCGTGATCGCATCTCCAAGTGCATAGGAGATACCTTTGTTACATACTAACAGGGGATAGAACCTCTTCTTGGAACTCACCGTCCTCGCTACATACTCCGACTGCAGTGGACAAGGTTTATGATGATCATTTCAGTGACACAATCACCTGCCACACAGATCCAAGATACAATCATCATATGCACGTAGCTGCAGTGATTCCTCAAATCTGAGGATTATGCCCATACTATCGAAGTCGGGGACTCAAGTCATACCGACCCAACCTTCGAGGATTCCATATGATGATCCTCGCGACTTAGTTCAGTCAGTTGACCACCTTGTCAACTAACCCATTGAAATTGCATAGACGTCCAACCTCTATCGCCGATGAAATAGGACACTCATCCAATGAATGCAATACTCAGTGCAAGTCTCAGTAGAACTCTTGATGCCCAGTTTCGAGGTCCTCGACTTGGAACATTTCATACCAACCTTCAAAAGTTGGTTTACATAGCTATCATCCAATGGGCAGTCCAACTACATGGATTATTAAGTGGTCTGTGGGCATCTGTTGTAACGTCAAAGCAGTGCTTAATGTAATTTGGTAAGCACAACAGATACATGTGCCAAAGACGAATACATACCATATTCATCGGGATAATATTTTTTAGATAAAGTAATTGAATGGTACTCAAAATTGCCAATCTAATTGGCTTTTCGTCACCTATTCCAACAATCTCCCACTTAGTTTAGGGGCAATCTGCAATACCAGCCAGGTCTTATGGGTCTACTATAGTTTATGCCGATGTCGTACGGTCCAACTGCATGTTACATCTTCTTATAATCTCTCCAAGCAGTTCATGGTGTCTAAAATTTTCCCTCAGACATGTGATGAGATCTTGGACCTTTTACCTTACGCCATAGCCTAGTTGTCATCCTCCAAGGTGACTATTGGCGGGGCTATGCTAGGTAGCACAACCAACAATCGGGCCTCGTTTTTCAATCCTAATGGTTTTTTTAATATAATTTTTAAAGTTGCCATACATTCAATTTTTCATGATGAAATTCCTTGCGAAATTCCACTTGGAATCTTTCCAATATTACCATATTATCATAAAGCTTGAATGTAGACTCGTTTTGAGATTAGGCATTATTCATTTATGTGCGTCAACAACACTTCTTTAATTCTTATTCAGGTATATAAAGATAGCCTTTCAACAGCTGTCTGTTGCCTCGTCGGTGCATACTCTGCTAGAATAGGTGACCTGAAAGTCAATTACATTGGCATACTTGTAAACCATTCTGACAATAACTCGATTCCATATAATATTGTTTAGTGAATAAAATGAGTATTTGGTATTGGCATTTTCTTTGTTCTGCTCATTGTATATATTTGCACTTCTTTTTTGGACATCACAACAAAGCCCACATACCACTTTGACAACCGTGCAACAATTGGACTACCAATTGGATGGTGGTCATGAAATCAACTATCAAGGGTTGGGTTTGAAATGTTCCAAGTTGAGGACCTCGAGAATGTCCATCAAGTGTCCTATGGAGACTTGCATTAAGAGTCCGCATTCATTTTGAGTGTCGAGTTTCATCAGCGACAAACGTGGGCCGTCTATGTGATCTTAGTGGGTCGATTTGCTAGGAGTCGAATTCACTGAACTGACTCGCGGGGATCGTGAAATGAACGTTTTAGAGGCTTAGTCGGTATGATAGTAAGAGAGTAGTCCTCAAACTTGAGGAATCACAGCAGTCACGTGCATATGATGACTATATGTTGGATTTGTGCGAGATGTGATCGTGTCACAAACCTGGTCATCATAAGCCTTGTCGAGACAGTCAAAGCATGTACCGAGGACGGTGAGTTTCAAGAAGAGGGTCCGTCCCCTGTCAATACGTGACATAGGTATTTCCTATGCACTTAGAGATGTATTTGCGCTCTATGAACCTGTGGCCACATTCATTGATCGAATAGGAAAAAAGGACCCTATGTCGAGCAATTTGGCGTAACATGATCTCAAGTATTAGGTATAGACACCTAGTTCAGGATGAGAGCCTTCATATCCAAGACTAAGGCCAAGAGACAATAGACGGAAGGACCGTAGCTATATGGACTTGAGAGCCTAAAAGTTCACGTGGATATTCACCTAGTCTCTAGCGACATGCACCGTTGCTAGACGGCCACCGATGGTTATGAGCTTTCTTGATCAAGAATTGATCGAGAATTATTAATTAAATTAGATTTAATTAATAATAGCGTTTGTGATTAGCCCAAGTCTAGGTGAGAGGTGATCCTAAAGAGTTAGGCACAAATCACCGAGAAGGGACGGGGAATTAATTTCATAATTGGATTACTTACAAATGAGAGGGATCCATTGGATGGAGGAGCCCAAGGATAAATTAATAGAATTAATTTATATTGGGCTTGTCTATAATAAGTTGGACTGATTAATTATAAAGACTTATTGGGCTCATGTATTTAATTGGATTAAATATATGATGGGCTTAATTAGGTTGATTTTAATTGAACTGAATTTAATTAAAATTAGTTGGGCCTTGTATATTTTTTATCCTAATAAAATCAGTCAAATACCCCCTAAATTAAGCACACTGGATGATTCTAGGGAAGGCAATAATTGACTAGCAATTCTCACTTTGTGAAAGTGCTATGTTGGTCATTCTTTATTTGGAATAAAGAATATATTGCCTTATGGTTAATGGAATGAACCTAGACACATTCTAGTACATCCATATAAGGTATATATATATATATATATATTCTAGTTAGTTATTTGGAATAATTAATTATTACACAACACACAAAAAAATCCTCCTACTTTAGAACAACTCCAATCGGCCGCCCCCTCTCTCTCAAAACACACTTGGTGTGTTTTCTCCCGTATTATCTAGGAAAAATATTTTTTTAGTCTGTTAAATATTCCCAATTTTAGTTTTAGTCCTATAAGTATGCCCATTTTTTATTAACTCCAGTAACTTACAAAATTGATTAAATTTAGTCTTCCGGTGGATTGGATTTATAATTTGCGCCGGAAAAGTAACATGGCTGGACACCTAGATGCGATTTTGTTAATTTATAATTCTATGTGGCTAAAATTATGAGGTGGAAGACAAGCTGGCCATCTTTTGGAGGGAAGAAAGGTGACTTTTCCATCCAAAACACTTTCCCTAACCAACAAAATATATTTTCTTTTCTCCAAACTTGCACAATCCCATTTCTCTCCTTCTCTCTCGGCTCCAATGTCTTCTTCCATGGAAGGACCACTTTTTTGCTACTGTAGAAAGAAAGCAATGGTTCGGACTTGTTGGATTAATCAAAATCCAGGAAGGACCTCCCATTCCTGTCAAGATTACGAGGTAATAAGCTCATTTTTTTTCCCTAATCACTTTTTCTTTTAATTGTTTATGGATTTTTTAAATGAATTTAGTTTTGTAGAGAGAAGAGTGTGGTTTTTTTGCTTGGGAAGATCCTCCGATGTGTGCTCGGGAAAAGACTGTAATTCTTGGACTGCTTGCAAGATGCTCTCAATTTGAAGAGGAAATTAAAAAGATGAAGAAGGTTGAGGAAGAAATTATTCATTTGAGGAGAAAATGTATGTATTTGAAGATTATTGCACTTGTATTTTTCTTATTTCTTTTTAAGACATGGTTTCTCTAATTGTTGCCTTTTTTGCCCCCTTCAAATGACACCCATCAACACAAATGACAAGTCTACAATCATTCAGAAAATTCAATTTTAATGCTTGAAGACAAACATAAAATCTGTCAAACATGTTTTTCCCCCCTTCTTGCTCAGTGCCTAGTTCCATAGCAGACCCGGGATTACTTCTTTTTATCTCATCAGCGTAGTCCCACAATAAGGCATACTGCTAACTAGCACTACCCTCAAGCATAAACAACGCAAGTCTTTTGGCTCGTACAGCCTGATTTCTTGTTATATTGCATCTGATCTCTTCAACTGCATCTATTCTGAATCCCTTAATCCCCCTTATTCGATCTGTTTTGAATTTATGCATGTATTTCTTTGACAGCCATGTCGATTTCATATTCTTCACATGAAAGGTGATGTTACAAGTATGATTAGGGACATAATACCTAATTTGAAATGTACATTCACTCTTGGAGGCACAAGCATGAACTCTCCACATGCACTCATTATCAGCAAATTTTGCATGCAATCTCTCTTTGTCATTTTTTGCAATCTTTATGTTTCTTTTATTTTTGATGGCATGTGATTTAATAGCCTTTCTCAATTCAGTCTTGTTACTGAAAACCATGCCCAATGCAAATGTAGGTTCAAACAAACATGAAGGATTAAATACAGGAAAAGTGTTCTTTTTCCCTTCCCCATCAGATTCTTTATCACTTGGCAATTCATCCCCACTGCACACAATGTTCTCATCCCCAGACCACTCAATATCAATGTCCTCAACCCTAGCCTCTTCCAAAATCGTGTCCTCATTTTGTTTTTTCTGACTATCCTCAATCCCCTCATCATCACCCTGAAACACCCAATCATCTTCCTCATTTTCTAAACTTTTTTCTTCAACTTCCTCACTCATTTTGTATTCATATTCACTGTCATCGTCTTCAAAATTCTCCCTACTGGAGGTTGACTCATCCCCTCTCCTCTGTTCTTCGTTCTCCCGTACCTCCCCATTTATGTAAATGTTTACCTCCACCTTATCCTCTGACCGTATAAATATTTCTTGAATAAGTGAATTGAAATCTATGATTTTGAATCTATTATCTTCCTTTACAAAGTATTCTTTTTTCCCTTTAATGCCGACCTTATTACTTAATTCACCAAGGCCCCTAAGCCTACATATCCATACTCTAGGTAGTCAAACTTATATGTTGACCCCCCACATATTCATTTTCAATTAATTTACCCCCATAGTGAACACACATTGTTACTAGGCCGCTTTTTTTATCTGTGCAGTGACAAAAAATAAGAAAAACAAAACAAAACAAACAAAAATAGAGAAAAGTTAATAAAATAATACAGGAACAACATTAAAAAACAACAATTACACATTTTTCACATCATTAAATTGATTAAAGAAACAAGAATAGAGCAATAACAAAATATAAGGGAACCACTTAACCCCAGCTGCAAAGCACATATCAGTTAAAAAATCAGTGTAGTCCCCATCTCGAACAATAGGTCAAATGCATTCAAGCATGTTGTCCCCATCTCATGGACCACTTCAACAGTATACATCTCAGTTTGTCCCCATCTCATAAAATAATTCACAAAGCTGTTCAAAAACCCACCAAAATCAGTATTTGTCCCCATGAAAATAACACCAAATTACATCTCGCATTCTCAAATTAACACCAAAATACAACAAAAAATAAGCATAAAAAAGAAATACAGAGCGAAAAACTTACCGTATTTTGGTGGGGGGTCGTCATTTAGTGTTGGGTCACGCATAACAACCATGGTTTCTTCTTCACTTTTGGCAAGATTGGAGAAAGACGAGGAACAAGTTTGATTTGGGGGAGAAGGTAGGGATTTGGAAAATGACTGATCTTGTTTTGGAGGTCCAAGTCTTTCCCAAGTCAACTTACTTATCTCCACTTAAATTGCCCAGTCAGCGTGATAGCCCCGTGTGCAAGCCACGTACTCTCCTATGTGGCATGACAAGTGGTCAATTGGCTGAAAATTGGACCAACTGATTTATGTTCCAGGTAAATTTGAAATTTTGGCCGTAAAGAAAAGTAGAAAACCCTCAAATGGACTAAATCAATCAATTTTGCAAGTTACTGAAGTTAATAAAAAATGGGCATGCATATAAGACTAAAACTAAAATTGGCAATACTTAAAGGACTAAAAAATATTTTTCCCCATATTCTCTTCTAGCAAAGTGAATAAAGGGATCCCTATTTGCCGGTGTGGTGCGGATGTGTCTTTAGAGGACTTCTACGTTGGAGTCTTACGTGAACAAATTGACAGAAGGAGGTTTGAAGGAAATGAAACAAGAGGTACTTTTTATTTTACCATTCTTGCGCTCCTCGATTTTAATTGCACCATAAGACCCGTTTTAGTTTTTATTGTTTATTTAATTAACTACATCGAACGCCCAGGAATTCCAAGGGTTCACCCCTTGGAGCCATAGTCTTATTGTATTTAGTTTTTAATTAATATATTTTAATCACTACTTCTGCTTGCGTGTTCCCGAGCAGATCCACTCGCCGCACCTTTGACACTTAACGTCCGTTGTTATGTTTTAAAAGTATAAGCAACATCTACCTCAATGCATTGAACAACATTCCTATGCTGCTCACAACAAAGACGTAGGGGATGTCAAACATCTAGGGTCCTCATCAGTCTACCACGACTAAATCATGGATGGCTTATCCCTAGACAGGAATCCAATTCCTATATGGAGAATTTTATGATCAATATTCGTGTTTTAGGGTTCTACAACATCTTTCCATCATTCCAAATGATCAAAATGATTTTAACCATCTAAAACACTAGTAATACAGTTAAGCTTTCACTGACCTTCTATCTTGTTCTTAACCGAGTCATGTACCTCATGAACTTGTCAAACAAGTACATAGGATGTTCAAACCTAGTTTGAACTCAACAACGGATTTTATGGCTCCAAGCCATTTATCCGGATGGATGTTTTACATCGCTCCTCGTTCGATTTCAGAAACTGGTACCTTTCAGGTAATTGGAGCTTTCTGATCGTCCTCTGGTGAACATAGACATTGTTAGTTAAGTTTTCATTACAAAGGATGTTTGCATAATTTCACAACGAACCTGTATACATTAGCCTCTGACTCTAATTTGACTCCCACTAGTCCTTTGACATGTGTGGAACCATTCTTCACACTCAAGACTTTTGTAGGAAACATGTTTGTCAATCCATATCGAATATGGTGTTTGGATTATGATTTTAAGAAAACATCATGTTTTTTCAACTTGATGGTTTCCGAAAGTCCACATCCAGATGGGCCAGCTATTTTAGTGAAACACCGATCAAACCACATCCAATCAACGATCGATTTCTTCCTTACCAAAGACAGTTCAACATCATCTCTTCCAAAGGAATTTCACGTAATGAGAATTCCATTCTTATTGGGATATTTTAAGAACTCCCACTAAACACGCACTACCTTGATCCCATTGAAGGGTTTGTCTTCGTAACCAGTTTGGTTTTCCATATTAAATTTAATTTCTTTGAACTTTCTAGAAGTCCTTAGACTTGTGAACCCTCTACTGATATTCGTGCATTTAGTGACTAACAGATGCCTATTTTGGATCCAATTGAATTTATTGTTTTTTACAAGCATTCTTGGTCCCGCAAAGTGCTTTCATGGCTTTCTTCTTTCTCAGGAAGGATTCAAAAGTTAGTGAGCTCAAATCTTCTAGTGCTAGACTCTTTGAATCTATCAACCTACTCATCCTAACTAGAGAGGTATGGCCTACCTCATGCATGTCATTGTCTGTAAGTTATGTTCTTGACTATCCATTTTAGTCATTTGTTTTGAGCAAGCACAATTCAATTATGAAGTACCACAATTGACTAACAACTTTATCATGTTGGGTTACATGATTGTATACGATTTTTAACATGAATATTAATATTTAAGTTTATTTAGTCTTATTGTTTTTGCAGTAATGGCCTAGCCATTCCTTAGGTTTAAGACTATGCGTCTTAGTGTTCTATTCCTTTTCATTTCTGCAAACCATTTGCAGAAATGCGCTTCGAGAGCAAGTGTGTAACACTTGGGAATATAAATAGTAATCATGTTCGCTCAATAAATGCCATAGCTCGGCTGAAGAGGTGTTCACCATACTCCCTCTTACAACGCCTTTTGGCAATTTTATCAAACTTCATATGCAAATTTTGACTGCTAAACCTTTATTCCACTTTTCCTTTTACCCCTGCCCATCAAGGTGACAGGAGCACTCAAAGCACTTGCAACAATTGACTTTGTTTCATCCTTTTTTCTCATTCTGCGTCCGACACCCTTGCCTTTCGCTCTTGAGATTGAAACTTCCAAGTCCAATACCAACAGTGCAAATTTTTCAATCTTTGTCTCGTATTGGTCCAACTATTTTTATCAACTCACAAATGGACTTTTCAAACTCATTTAGAGTTTGTGATAAATAGGTCGAATGAAGGATGAAGGGACCTGAAGGATTATGTCAATATACATCTCCTTTTAAGATCAACATTGAGGTTATTGATCTTTTCCACCAAAGATAGCATCTCAACCCCATGTTTGTGTACATATGAACCACAGTCATCTTGGCTTCAAGAAATGATTTTGTCACGACATTATCCAATATGCTGGTTCAATACTGCATTGATTGATGTGGAGCATTTATTAAACCAACTACGTCCAGCCTCTCATACCGCTCATGGACGACAGAGGTAGGTATGATGCTGCGGACCTTGTGATTGTCCTTATGCATTTATCCCACACGTCAAACGTTCCTTAAGCAAGGACTCCTTTTTCAAGTCAGATGGAAGTGGCTTTTTTCTGACATAACTGAGGTTCGAAAATCAAGGATAATCCTCCAATTTGGAAAACGGTATCTAAGACATGCATTCTAAATGCAAAGCAGAAAATAAGTATATTATTGCAATATTGTTTGGAGTTAGACTTGGTATTTTAATCGTTAACTTCTCCCACTATTTCTATAAAATTCCACCACTCTCAAGTGGGGCTTGGAATCCATAAGAACAATTTATCATACCCTGGTTTTGACAATTCACATGGAAAAAGCCTTGTGGGAGGCAACCGATGCCATTCTCAATCCATGAGATTTCCAAGATATTTTGTCTCAGCTCTTTCCATGATCCCGAGCACTCCGAGTGAATCATGCTACTCAGTGTTAAGCCCAACTCATCAACCAAATCACACCTTAATTGTCTCCCCCACGACTCATGAGATAGGGAAACAACGAGCGTGTTCTTTTGTTCATAATAATAATGCAGCTTGCCTTCTATTCTAAATGTGCCACGACTCATGAGACACATTTGGTTAGCGGTAGCTTTCATAATATTGGTATGGATGGAAGCCCTGAACAAATCGAAATGCCATTTCGATCCAAGTCTATTATGGGCTTAATATTTGATTAGTGTTGGGCTCAATCCATCAATCAAATCTCACGTCAACTGTCGGCCCCCACGACTTGCAAGATAGGGAAATAATGAGCATGTTCCTTTGTTCACAATAATGGTGCAGCTTGTCTCTAGTCCAAATGTGCCATGACTTGTGAGATGGCACTTGGATAGTGGCAGCTTCCTCACCACGCGAATGGAAACCTTCGATAGATCAAATCATTTTTATCGAAGTCCATTTTGGGCCCTAACACTTTAACTTAGTCCAACCAAGTGAGAGTTAATTTTGAGTTGTTTGACCGAGACCTCATCATATAATTGTGTTGCATGCATAATATTAAATGCTAAATCAATAAATAAATCATCGCATGCAACATAGTTAAGCACGCCTTGTAGGATGATCACGAGCCCAACTTATGTCACTCACTGAGCCCGAATTGAGTCTATGGTCAGTCTAAGGTGGCTCTATGCTATTACAAAATATTTTAAACATCAATATATAGATGGACCTTGTAATATTTTTTTGGGCAGCCTTTTTCGTGGGCTTCCTCCTCCGTGGAGCTTTTTCTCCTTGGGCTTGCTCATAAAATAAAAACCTCACTAAAATTCCTATACAGCTCTCATTGCAATTTAAAAAAGAAACCCCGATTAGAAGTCGGGGGGGGGGGTATATTATGAGGGAGATAGTAATCTTTATTATTCCAAGGCTAAAAATGAGGGAGAGAAGATAGCATTCCAATCATAAACATAAACGTACAAAAGGTCATGGGTTTCGTGATCATCCATCCATACATTTCAAAGTATACATTCCATGTAATACAACAATCCATGATATCCAATATCACAAAATAAATTGTACGAAGAAAACACAGGTTCGTAATTTACAATTAAAGGATGATCGAGAATATGTGCATCCAATGCACATAATAAATCTAATGAATTATGCAACTTTGATTTTTAGGAAAAAATCCAATTTTATCCAAAAATTAAAAATCAACAATTAATAATGAAGAAAAATTCCACAAAATCAAATTTTTGAGAAACGGCCAAAAATGGCCCAACCATCGGTCGTTGGTCCTTTAGCGCACGCTGGCCCCTCTGCCAGCATGCGCGCGTGGGCTACTGTCTGCTCGCGCACAGGCCCCCACCCGCATGCATCGACCTAGGCTGCTCGCTGGTTCCCCTACCTGTGCGCCCGCATGACTGTGCGCCGACATCGGCAGTTTTTGCTGCTATTTTTCTTCCCATTTTTTTTTGGTTCAATATGAAAAAACAAAAATATAGCATAAACCTATAAAAAATTCTAATTCTTCATATGCTTTAATCAACCATAAATTGCCAAAAAAAATGAATGAGCCATTTCATTATATAACCAATAAAAGCACGTTAATCACATAACCATCAGCCCCTACATTGAACCGAGCTCTGATACCACTTGAAGGGATCGGAAGGTATGGCCCATGAACGCGCTAGCGAAAGCGGTAAATAAATCACGTAATAATGAAAAATAAACACATGAATTAAACGAATGCGAGGGTGTACACTTGAAATTTCCGAGCGTTCGATTTAATAAAATAAAAATAAACATGGGGTTGATGTAAAATGCATAGAACCGAAAAACATAAAGGGAGAAATGATACCTTCGTTTTTCATGGTGGCTTGAAATTCTCTTCACTTGAGGCTTCAACAAACAACCCTCTCATTTGTCGACACCACAATAGAGTCAAGATCTCTACGTCCTCTTAGCTAGAGGAGAAGAAGAGGAAAAAATTCACCATGTGCACCGAGAAAGGGAGTGGCGGCCAAGCACCATGGAAGAGGACGAGATATTTTTGGTTTTTGTGTTTTGTGATTATGATTATAATTATTTTCCAAATAATTATATTATATATATATCTTGTTTAGATAATTAAAAATATTTCTAAATACATTCCATTAGCTACAAGGCATATTTCTTTTTATTCCAACTAAAGAGATACCCAAAATGGTTAGAATTGCACTTTCCAAAATTGCAGTTTGCTAGCCATTTATTTCCTTCCATAGAATTTTCTATGGGATTAAAACAATGGGCTTGGTCGATTTTTACCCTTAAAAATACAAGCTCAATAAATTTTTATTTAAATCTAATTTAATTAAAATCTATTTAATTGAGCCCAACTTGTATTTAATCTAAATAAATACATTACCCCCAATTATCCTTAATAAGATCCAACTTATTAAATTATATGGACAAGTCTAAATATAAATTAATACCATTAATTTATTCTTGGGCTCTTTTTCAACCAATGGATCTCTGTTTGTAAGCAATCCAAGTACTTGTGGAATTAATTTCAAATTAATTCCTTGTTCCTTTTAAGTGATTTTTGTGACTCTTTAGGTTCACCTTTCAGGTAGACTTGGATTAGTGTCCAACACTATTATTAATTAAATTTGATTTAATTAATAGTTCTGTCAGAATAGGTGATCTGGAAGCCAATTGCATTGGCATACTTTAATCCATTCTAACAATAACTCGATTCCATGTTTAGGGACAAAATGCATAACACCCTCCTGTGTTTTAGAAAGTATGCAAAAAACACCCCCCCTATTTTCAGGATAGGCTAAAAACCCCCTCCTGTTTTGTTTTAGTCAGCAAAAAACCCCCCATTCTGTTAGAAACTAACGGAAGGCGGAGGAGACGCGCGTCTGGTGCGTTTGGTAGTCATTTTCTGTAGTTTAAGTTCATATTTAATGACAATTTTGACTAAAATACCCCTCTATTGGTCTATATAACATACAAAGGGCTTTTTGGCTTAGCTTATGTCTTCCTTTTGCCATTGTCACCCTAAAAACAAAATAAGTATTAAATTTTATCATATTAAATTTAAATTTAAATTCAAAGAATTTTATATTTGTTAATTGTTAAATCCAAAATTATTTTAATAAATTAAAATATATATTTAATTACAACAATTATCATTACAATTATTCTTAATTAGTTAAAATATTTAATTATTGTAATTATTTAAAATATTCTTAATTAACTAAAATATATTTTAATTAATATAATTAAAATTAATTTAAAAGTTAAACAAAAAAAAAGAAGAAGAAAACAGATGGTGAAGCATTTGCGGTGGTCCACGATCAGGAAATTGAAATGCATGTATATAGTTGACGAAAATCGGTGGGAGGGGGCTCATTCGATTCGCAAGGAGGAGACGAAGCGATTGATGGTGGTCAGCGACCGTGGGTCGCTCCAGTGACGGCGAATCGACAGCGAAAAGCTTCGGTGGTCGTGGTTGTAGCCCAGCGTCTATAGTTTATAAAATCCCAAATTGTTTGAGGGGAAATATTCGCCTCATCAAGAGGAGTCGAATGATATGTGTGGCGCCCGGTGACTCGCCGTGACGGCGTCGGAATTTGGGAGAGAAGGTGGCGACGCCGGAGTTTATATATATAAAACAATAATAATATATTTTTTAGTTTTAAATTATTTTTTAAAATCTAACGGTTGAGATTAATTGATTAGACTAACGATCAATATTTGATCAAAGAAGATCCAACGGTTATTAAAATAAGAAATAACATATATTAAGTAAGGGTATAATGGTTATTTTCTAAAAAATTAACACCGTTAGTTGGATTTAACGGAGAGGGGGCGATTGAGCTGAGTTTTACAAAACACAGGGGGGCTTTTAGCCTATTCTCATAACAAGAGGGTCGTTTTTACAGACTTTTTAAAACGCAGTGGGGTTTTATGCATTTTGTCCTATTATTTAGTGAATAAATTGAGTATTTGCTATTAGCATTTCCTTTGTTGTGCTCATTGTATATATTTGCATTTTTTTTGGACATCACAACAAAGCCCATAGACTACTTTGACAACAATGCAGCAGTTGGACTGCAAGTTGGATGGCGGTCATGATGTCAACTGCCAAGGGTTAAGTCTGAAATTTTTCAAGTCGAGGACCTCGAGAATGAGCATCGAGTGTTGCATGAAAACTTGCATTAAGTGCCGCATTCATTTGATGAGTGCCATGTTTCATCGGCGAAAGACGGGCGTCTATGCGATCTTAGTAGGTCGATTGGCTAGGTGTTGTATCAACTAAACTGACTTGTAGAATAGTCATATGGAAGCCCTGGAGGCTTGATCGGTATGACTCGAATCCCCAGCTCTGATAGTGCAAGAGTAATCCTCAGATTAGAGGACACACGACAGTCGTGTGCATACGATGACTGTATCTTAGATTTGTGCAAGAGGTGATCGTGTCAAAGACATGGTCACTATAAGCCTAGTTCAGTGCAGTCAAAGCATGTAGCGAGGACGGTCATTTTCAAGAATAGGATCTGTCCCCTATCAATACGTGACAGAGGTATCTCCTATGCACTTTGAGATGCATTTACGCTTACGAACCTATAGCCACCGTCATTGATAGAATAGAAAAAGAGGTTTCTATGCCGAGCAATTTGGCATAACGTGATTCAAGTTATAAGCATAAACTCCTAGTTTAGGATGGGAGCCGACACCAAATTTAATGCCCTAGACTAAGGCCAGGAGACAGACAAAAGGACCATACCCATTTGCCTAGTCTCTAGTGCCATGGACCCTTGCTAGATGGCCACCCACGGTGACGGGCTTTCTTGATCAAGGTTGATAGAGAATTATTAATTAAATTAGATTTAATTAATAATAATTTTTGACACTAGCCCAAGTCTAGCTGAGAGGTGAACCTAAAGAGTCTCACACAAATCAGTAAAAAGGGACGAGGAATTTATTGAGAATTAATTGCACAAAATAATTGGATTACTTGCAAATGAGAGAGGTCCATTAGATGGAGAACCTAAGGATAAATTAATAGGATTAATTTAAATTGGGTTTGTCCTTATTATAATAAGTTGGACTTATTAATTAATAAAAACTTATTGGACTCGTGTATTTAATTGAATTAAATATATGATGGGCTTAATTAGGTGGATTTTAATTAAATTGAATTTAATTAAAATTAGTTGGGCCTTGTATTTTGTATCCTAATAAAATCGGCCAAACACCCCTTGAATTAAGCACACTGGATAATCCTAGGGAAGAAAATAATTGAGTAGCAAATTTTCACTTTTGGAAAGTGCTATGTTGGTCATTTTTTATTTGAATTAAAGAATATATTGCCTTATGGATAATGTAATGTACATAGACACATTCTAGTACATCCATACAAGATATATATATTCTAATTAGTTGTTTGGAATAATTAATTATTGCACAATACATAAATGTTAGAATTGGTGATCAGAAAGCCAATTGAATTAGCAATTTTGGGAACCATTTTGCAATTGTTTTTAATGTGATATTATCTTGAAAAATGTAGTAAGCATTCATCTATGACACCATGTGTTTGTTGTGCTTACAATTTACATTGAAGGTGCTTCAACGTCACAACAAATGCTAAAAAACCAATTGAATGACCCATGTAGTTGGGCTGCGCCTTGGATGGCAGCTATGAAACCAACTTCTGAGGGTTGGTTTAAAGCATTTCAAGTCGAGGACCTTGAGACTGGGCATCGAGAGTCCTATAGTGACTTGCACTAAGTATTGCATTTATTTGATGGGTATCGTGTTTCATCGGTGATAGACATGGGACATCTATGCAATTTTAGTGGATTAGTTGACAAGGTTGTTAATTAATTGAACTGACTCGTGGGAATCGTCATATGGAAGCCTGATAATATATGCTTAGTCCTTGAACTTGAGAAACCATGGCAATCGCATGTCCGATGCATACTTTAAGTCCAAGCCCACTTGAGAGAGGTTGGAGCAAGTTAAGGAGTTGAAACTCCTCACCATGATGAACATAATGGAGTGGTTATTTCATCATGGTTGAAGGTTATATGCATGTGTGTATAGGTTGCCTTGGTGGCAAAATTGGTAGTTATTGAATTTTGAATTCTATTGTATGTAATATACAAAACTACACATATATCCAACATAACCTATCACATGAGCCACGAAATTTTGCTCAATATTTTCCTTTTTGTTTTATATTGAATTTGATTCATATTAGAACATAAAACAATCCAAAAGTATTAAACAATACTGTTTCTTTGGAGTTCTTTTTTCTTCTTATTCATTGTTCTATCTAGCAATTGAACAATAACTATATCTGTTCCATAGTGGTGTAGACAAATTAGAAGGGTTCTAATTTGGATCCTAAAGTGAATGGAAGAGGAACAAAAAGGGAAACAACGCATGTTGCTGCTCATCTAAAGAAACAAAAGGTAAAGTTTTATATTATATTTTTGTGCCTTTTTGTTTCATCCACTAGCTACATATCTAGCATGTTTATTTGTTTGTTATTATGATTTTGACAAACACCAAATGTCCAGGAATTTTAAAGGGAACGCCCCTTTAAACCGTTTTAATTTTTATTATTTTATGCTTCAGCCGCGTTCCCGAGCCATATCGATTCTTACAGTGGTATCAGAGTCCAGTTCGATGTTGTCGCTTTAGGAATAACATGTTATTATATAGTTGAGAATGAACAACATGTTTAATTTGCTTTTGGAAAACATGTTTTATGGCTTTGAGGCATGGTCATATGTTTAGAAAATATGTATTAGTTTTGCTTTTAAATTATGGATATCTATTCATTTTCTGAAAATTGAATTTTCTGTAAATGCATGATTTTATTTTAGTTTTTAACTGTAGAAATTAAAAAAGAAATTTGAAAAATGGAGCAGTACAACCCTTGCTACCTTGTTGGCAGGGCGCAATGTGCAGGTGCACGCCCACCGCGCTGGGCACTCGAGGCTGGCTGTAGACGGTCGTCTGCTGTTCCTAACGGTTGGGTCGTTTTGCGCCATTTTTTTCGAATAATTGGATTTTCTGATTTTTGTAATTTTTTGGAAATTATTATTTTTTGCTAATTTTAATTTAGTTAGATTGAATTTTTTAAAATTAAATTATGTCATAAAATAATTTGAAACTAGTTTCCAAACAAACCAAAAAAGTCGTACATTGGATGTATGGTCGATATCTATTTTTTTAATTGGATCATTAGTATGTTATTATCTGTATTTAATTATATTTTTTGTATTTGATATTGGATATCTATTGTTAAATACATGAATTGTATTTATTTGTATCAACGATTGGTGCAGAATTGACCACTCAGCTATGCAAGTGGAGTAAAAGACACATTTTGACGTTTTCCCATGCCTCATGAGGGCACACTTTCAGCCCCAAACTTTCGGTCTATAGCAAATGCTAGTAGTCCAAGATGGTGGTTTGGAACATCCAAGAGGACAGGACACCAAATCCACGCTCTCTTATTTTGGTAAAAAGGAATGTAAAATCTAAATCAATCATTTGATCTAGCAAAAAAAGTACTAGTGTTTTATGTATTATATAAATGTATTAATTACTATTTATTGGACAAACAATAGGGATGATCACAAAGCCCATTGACCGAATACATAATTTTATTTTATGTTGGGTGAGGCCTGCGTGCCAATAAGGCTTGCTTTCTCCTTCTTTTTGTACTCCCCTCCACTTTTGATGGGGGTTTTCAATATCAGTTGTAATGAGTGTAATTAGGAATGCGAGGTTTCATTTATTTTGAATAAATGTAAGCTTCTAAGGAGATAAGGCCTAGGCCTGTTGGATGAAGCTCATGAAGGAAGAAGAACAAAGAGGAAGGCCCACTAGAATGATAATGGGTTAGTATTTTGTAATACTTAGGCCACACTCTAGATTGACCATACACTTACTAGGTGCTCAATGGGTCACTGTGGATTGCGCTTGTGATCATTCAACAAGGGCGTGGTAGACTTGTTTTTGCATGTGGTGTATGTTCTAATAGTTGATTTATGATATGTTTGGAATGCATTTATTTATACTCAATGATTAAAACTGATACATTCAAAAATCTTAAAATGGCGAGGTCTCCGTTACAAAAAATTTAACTCTCACTTGGATGGTTCCAGTTATATATTGGGCCTATAATGGATTAAATGCAAATGGTTTGATTAAACCTAGGCATTCTATCCACAACAATGTGGTGTGGATGCTACTTTCACCCATTCGTGGTCTCATGAGTCGTAGCACGTTTGGAATGCTACTTCTCACCATGATGAATATGATAGAGTGGTTGTTTCATCATTGTTGGAGGTTATATGCATGTGTGTATATGTTGCTTTGGAGGCAAACTTGATAGTTATTGAATTTTGAATTTAATTATATGTCATATACAAAACTACACATATATCATGCATAACCATCACATGAGCCACAAATTTTGCTCCTTTTCTCTCTAAAAAACATTCTCCTTGTTGTTCTATATTGAATTGCATTCAAGGTGGATTATAAAACAATCCAAAGCACTAAGCAGTGGTGTTAGTTTGGAGTTGTTTTTCTACTTGTTTTTTGTTCTATCTAGCAATAGATCAAGAACTATATGTTTGGTGTTGTTGTTGTTGCGATGAACAGTTTGACGGGTGAAGGAGGCGAAGATGGTGGCACGGTAGTTGGATTGGGATTGTCGCCGGTTTCTTGTGCCAAGGAAGGTTTGCCCAATCCTATTTCTTATCCGTGAGTTGTGGAAGAGATGACAACTTATTGGGTGCCAAGACAGTCGTGGCCAACCGCTGATGGTCGAGAAAATACGGGCATCTTCAAAGGTACGATTCCACTCCGTGCATCGAACACGTCTGATTCGTTTAATGATAAATTCACTACTGCATTCAATAAGTCTAGTCGTAGAACGTTGAAGTACATTGAGCCGAGCATGCAAAATGGTGAAATGGTGATTCGACCATCTTTGAACATGATTCGTGATGGTTCTACACCGTGGAAGCATATGGCCGTAGGTCTTTTTCTGGGTAAAGGCGTATTTTCACCACTTGAATGATCTTGTTCCATCCATATGGCCATCGGTGAAGGATGTTATTGCGACTGCAAATGGATTTAATTTCTTCCAATTTCATACAATGGCTGCGAAGGAGGAGGTTATTAAGGGGGGATCTTGGTTATTCCAAGGCCAACCGCTTGTACTGCAGAGGTGGGAACCGGGGATGGCATTGTGTAAACACAAACATACGCAAGTTTCGGTTTGGATTTGATTGAGGCACCTACCTGTGGAGTTCTGGACCATCGAGGGTCTTAGTGAGGTTGCTAGTGGAGTGGGGAAACCGTTGTACCCTGATTCCATCAAGAAAGCATGCACGAGACTGGACTTCGCTCGTGGATGTGTGATGCTTGATGTGTCCTCCAAATTGCCGAAGCATCTCGTCTTGTTAATGCCATACATTAAATTATCAGAGATAATTTAACAGGAATAGCAAAACTTAACTGAGAAGAGAAATTGGGATTTTATATATAAAAATAACATAAACTAGTTCAACTTAACAGGAATTGTCCTAATTTAATGAAAATAATGCATATTTTCAAATATAATCTATCATCCTTTCAAAAAAAACATAAAATTTAGGCACTTAAAAGAAATAATACACATTTTAGAAGAGAAATTAAAGATTTATCTTCTATTAACACTTGAATGTTGACCTGACTAGTTCAATCAATCCAGTACCAGATCGTATGGTTCATCCGTTGAACCACTATGGTCAAACGATTTTCATGAAAAAAATAGGTTTTTTGGCTCCTCCGATTTTCTGATTTCAACTGGTTCATTTACATGCGTAAAGTTAATTCTTTTGATTATTTAATTATTTTATTTTTTAGTTTTTATATAATTGAATAAATAGTAAAAATTATTATATTTTCCACCAACACATAAAGATTTAGTGCATAAAAAAAATCATGACCCTTTACATGCATGCGAATTTATGGCATTTCCGTTTAATTACTACTAATCACACACAGAGGTTGTCGTTGTCGTTTTTGCCTGCACGGCTGCAACTTATGTTGAGAGGGAAATCACACAGCAGTGTTTTTCTTTGGAAGGAATCTGTTGAAAATGTTTGAAATTGAGATGTTTTCAAGGATGGAAAGAAATACAAATTATATTTGACATCACTAATAAGAAAATTCCCTTGTGATTATTATATCATTTGCAACATTAGCCATCATTTTACAAGTCATTATTTTTCTTACTATTTTCAAGGAATAAATATCTACATCCAATTTCCTATATGCAGTCTGTTTGCAAGAAAAGAAAAATTAGTATCTCTTTCAGCCACAAATAATGATTTCGAGTATCAATAGAAACCACCCTTTTTTCAAAATAATGATTTATGGCATTTTGTTTGACTACTGCTAATCACATACCTTGATTTTAAGGCTATCACTAGAATACTTGTACAGCGACTGAGCAATATGTTGGATAAGATTATTAGCCCATCCCAAAGTACTTTTATTCTTGATCACTCTATTGGGGACAATATTCTGCTAGTCCGGGAACTCTTTACTGGTTACAACCAACAACGTCTTCCACCAAGGTGTGCTCTGAAAGTGGATCTACGTAAGACATACGACACTGTTGAATGGGATTTCTTAACATTGTGCTTCAGATTTTTGGATTTCCGCCTCTCTTTGTCCAGTGGATTTACGAGTGTCTCACTACCACATCTTTCTCGTTGGTACTTAATGGTCAACCACACGGGTTCTTCGCTGGTGCAAGGGGCTTGCGTCAGGGTGACTCGATTACTTATTTGTAATGGTCATGGAGATGCTGATGAAATATTTGGGATAATCGCTTCTCACGTCACATTTAACTATTTCCGATTGTCGTCCTCTGCTTACGAAAATTGAGATGCGTATCAAGAGATGGCAGGGCACAACATTATCATATGCAGGGCAAATTCAAATCATCAAATCTGTACTTATGGCATTGAGTATTTATTGGGCGTCTGCTTTCATACTCCCCAAGGGCGTCATCCAGGAAATAGAGAGGCACCTGCAGGGTTTTCTATGGAAGGAAATGTCTATAGAGAAGCTTCTTCGTCTCCGTCTCTTCTACGGTCTCTTATTGAGTATTGGATTGGTGATGGAGCTTCATTCTCTCTTTGGCATGATCCATGGCATAGCATGGGTCCACTTATTCTTTCATTCCCGAGAGGACCTAGCCTTACTAATACACTGACTAGTGCTTCTATTAACTTGGTTATGGTGGAAGGGCAATAGTGTTTGCCGATCATCACTACATCCAGGAGGTGTTTGGAGATTCTACATCAGTTACCAGTTGTGCATGGTGGCTCCAATCAAATTCTGTGGCATACTGGCACTGGCTCGCCGACTGTAGCTTCATTGGTTCGCCTCCTATCCCCGCCAGGCACCAAGGTAGGCTGGTTTTAACTCCTCTTGGGGCCCTTCAAAATTCCTCGACACACCTTCGTGCTATGGTTGGCTATTCTCGACAAGCTGTCCACAATGAACAAAACGTGGCTTTCTACCTCGTGTCCTTGTGCAATGATGATTCTACGGAGACGCACAACCACTTTTTCTTCAGATGTAGCTATTCCCGGCACTGCTTGCTGTGATTCGACGTTATATGCCAGTTCCTTGACCTAACCAATCTTGGTCTACAGATGTTACATGAGTTTCAACAAGATGGAGAGGTAAACATGTCATTAATGCGGCCTACAGAGTATTACTTGCTTCTCTGGTCTATTACATTTGGATGGAGCGGAATCGCCGTCTATTCGAGAACGTGGGCCGCCTTACACGTACTCTTTCTATTACTATTCTCGATGATGTAAGACACCGGATTATTACTACTGAATTACCATTTTTTGTTAGTTCATGTGGTCTTTATCGCTTATGGCGAATCCCTTGACCTGTCAGGGGTAAATCGTAAAAATGATTCATGATTATACTGTACTCGCATACTTCTTTTGTTTAATAAAATTTATATTTATTGGAAAAAAAAATCAGGTGATGTAGTGATGATCATTTCCTACATTTGCATGTGCCTCTCCAAATTCTTTTATCTACTTTCATTTTCGAAATTTTAGTATATTTAATTCATAATTTGATCATTGTCCGTATTCAAAAAATATAGTATTTGGCGGCTAACCTACTTATATAAAATATTTTTATAAGTTGATATATTTTATAAGATGTTGAAGTTTATTTTAATAATAAATTAATATTTAAAGTTTTCGTACAATAAGAGAACAAAATTTATAAAATGTTAGCGATTTCATTTTTCTGACTAATTTTAAAAAAACTTGAACTAATCTATTAAAACTTTTATAAATTATTTTGAAGAGCTTATATTGACTGAAATACCGTCTTTAACTTAAAAGATAATTATTCATTTGTGATTTAATATATTTCCAACATATATATTCAAAATAAGTTGAATTTTAATCTTGGACTTGGAGAGTATTTGAAGTTAATTATATAAAATTAATTAGTTGGTCGGACTAATCTCTATCGATTTGTATATTTTTTAATTCTTTAGTTGTCACCTATTCTTATATATCTGTGTTTGAATGAATAGATTATCAAGAACAAATTTTAAATAATTTCATACTAGATGATTTAAAATTAATTAATATTTTATAGAATATAATTCTAAATAGAAAAAGAAATTTAAAATCTTCTATAATATGAAATTACGTAAGCAATTTAAAAAACAAACCTGATAGTGAGAGTCTTTTAGGACTTGACATAGGTTGGGATCAATTAATCAAGTCAATATGTTTCACGTACCCATTTTCTTACCCTTTTAACACTCCATCTTGATTAAGATTTTAGAGATTTTGGACTATAGAATATTTTAGTCTTCATAACACAATTGACAAGTAACAATAAATTAATTTGAGTACTTATTTTTCTTTTTCTTCTTCTTCTTTCACTTTTTTTTTCAAGGTTAATTGAGTAAATTGCAACGAGCTCATCTAAAATTTGTTATAATTATGAACAAAATTATTATTTAAAAAATTACAAATACCCTCCTAAACTTAATGACCACCCAACAAATACTCTCTACAATGGCTAACAAATATCGCCTCATAACAAATATCACTCACTTTTTTGCATCTAGTTATTAAAGTATATATATCTTTTTTTAAAATAATGATTTATGGCATTTTCGTTTGATTACTGCTAATCACATGCCTTGATTTTAACATAAAAATTCAGTAATCTAAGAAAATATACTCAGGAAAAACTCCTTTTATTGCATGAATATCATACATAGCATTTATGGCTATTTCCCATGCTCTATTGTATAGTTTCAGCATTGGCGTCTTCTATTTGTTCTTCCTCTATGTCCTATTCTCCTGCCTTTGGGGTTAAATATCTTTTGAAAAGCTTGCTCAGTCAGATCATTGAACTTGTGTCTGAAGCTTCGACAAAAGAAAAGTAGCCAGAGAATGCTTCCTAAGCCAACAACATACCCAACTGCAACAGATACATAATCCCAATTGATGGCCTCGTCCTTTTGATGTGGATTAGGTGGTGGCACGTTGTCGTCTTCACCTGCATGCCTGCAACTTATGTTGAGAGGGAAACCACATAGCCCTATGTTTCCTTGGAAGGAATCTGTTGAAAACGTTTGAAACTGAGGGCCGCTTGGGATTGGCCCGATCAACTGATTGTTGGATAGATTCAAGACTTCAAGGAATGTGAGGCCTGTAAGCTCTTTTGGTATCCCATGTTAGCTGGTTCGTTGAGAGGTCGACTGACTCAATATACGTCAACTTACCCAATGATTTCGGAATTGTTCCTATGAAAGTATTGTGAGATAAGTTGAGAACGTGACGAGCTCTAAGATCACCGATTGCATCTGGTATCTCCCCTTGAAAATTATTGCAAGAGAAATCAATTGATGTAAAGATTGTCAAAATCTTCGCAAACTCCTGTTCTACCCTTTTTACGATTACTTTCACTGTTGCAAGGTAGTATTCAACACCAAATCCAAATCTTCTGTCGTAGTGATTGTAGTCACTTTCTAAGTGTGCGACCTTTTCTAGCGTCATTCCCCAGAAGCTCTTTATGTACAGATAACCAGTGAAATTGCTAGAAGCTATATCAATGATTTGGAGATCTTTCCAGCTTCTGCTACATCTCACTTGTCCATGGAATCTGTTAGAGCGCAAGATGAGGACACGCAAGCTAGATGGCAGCATGCATGGGAAACCATCATAGATGTTGTTATTTCCAACATTCAAGACCTGTAACGATTTGCAATTGGCCAAGGACACTGGGAGCCTCCCTTCTAAATAGTTCTGACTCATATCCAAAATTTTTAGACTACAATAGACAGAAAATGTATCCGGTATATGGCCACTGATGTTGTTCCCCCCAAGATTCAACACCGCAAGGTGCTCAACTTTTTCCACCAAACAAGGCGGTATGCTCCCGCTCAATCTATTGGCAGACAAGTCAAGAACATCAAGTCGAGTAGAAGTGCAAAAGGATGTCGGAATAGCTTCACTTAGGCTATTGTTCGAAAGAGACAAGTAAATTAGATAGTCAGTGGAGTTAACAATGTTAGGTGGAATGGACTTTTCAAAGTTGTTATTAGAGTAATCTATATAGTTAGCATCTTGGGGTAGAGGGGGCAACTCCCCCTGGAGTATGTTTGAGTGTAAGTCCAGATAACTAAGTGAACTAGGAAAGTGGTATGACTTCTGCAGACTAACCAACAGATTCGAAGAAAGATCCAAATGGGTAAGTGCTCCATTTCCAATTTCCCAAATCCAATTAGGTACTTCCCCAATTATCCTGTTATTTGAGAGGTCCAACATCTGCAGCATGTATTGATTTGTAAGATCAGGAATATTATGTAGATTGCAAGAAGCTAGGGCTAACCGGAAGAATAGCTGGGGAAACATTGATAAATTTGTATTAGTGATGCATATGTCGAAAGATAAATTGTTGTAAGAAAGGTCAAGGTCTATAAGACTGTGTAGCCTTTGCAACTTTCCTAGTTGAACTGTGCCATTGAAGAAGTTGCCAGAAAGGTCAAGAATTTCAAGCCTTTCTAGTGTGAAGAATGAATTGGGAATTTGCCCTTCCAGTTTATTACTGCTTAAATCTAGCACAAGTATGTTAGGAAAATGTAAAATTTAAAATTCATAAACTCGACCACTTAACTGGTTGTAGGAAAGTCGAAGTATTTGTAGTGAAGGAAGACTAAAGAGAGACTTGGGGATGCTCCCACTAAGTGAACTAATACTAAGGTCTACAGATTGAAGGTTCTTGGACATGTAAAATGGTGGGATTGAACCAGTGAAAAAATTCCAGGATAAGTCCACATGAATTAGCCCAGTTAGGGTAGAAATCATGGATGGAATAGGTCCAGTGAAGCTGCAGAAGTTCATATCTATCTCAGATAACATGCTAAGATTACCAATAGAATTTGGTAATGGGCCTGAGAAGTTAGTATATCAAAGCAACATAGTCCTAAGAGATGCATTTTGATGAAATTGTGGTATGGAGCCAGTGAGGAACACATTGTAGGATAAATCAAGATTCTCCAGGGTAGGTATTTGGATGATCATATTAGGGAATGAGCCTCTTAAATCACATCCACTGAGAGACAAGGTAGTCAGATGTGAAAAGTTAGCAAAGAAATGAAGAACTGCTGACTAAGAACTGCTGACGACATATGAATGCCATCGAGATAAAGCTCTCTTAGCCCGGTTAGATTCTGAAGAAGCATCTTCCAATTCAGATCTTCAATTTCTAGACTGTTATAACCGAGTCTATATGAGAGATCAAGAGTGACCAATCTCCTCATTAGTGAAACTTCAATTGGAACCTGTCCACGAAAACCAGCATCTGATAAATTCAAATGCATCAAATGTTTGAGGTTGAGAATCCCACCTGGAATCTGACTTCCAAAGTCATTCCCAGCCAAGTTTAGCTTCTCCAGGTACCGAAGGCTGAAAAGACTTGACATGTTATGAATTCCACCCGAAATTCCCTCCCAATCGAGCTGCAAACTGATCACATGCCCCACACCATCACATTCCACACCGTCCCAGTTGCAACAATCTTGAGTCTGATTCCAGAGCACCAGGTTTAGTGATCGAGTGCTGTTGAATATAAGATCGTTTTTCAATTCAAACAACAAACTTCTCTGATCCTCCAGGCATTGGCTGTAAGCATTTTGAATAAAACAATTAGTTATGCAAAATATTGAAAGTATGCAGATGAAGCAGAAGAAACACTGAGAATACAAAGAAATTCCCATAGTGAAGGATGGCTGCAGGAATATGAGTGAGTGGCAGGTGGCTTTAAATTGACTTCCATGTTTCTTACACGCCGACGACTTTCAAAGTCTTTCTATGGTGAGTTTGTTCTTTTAACACAAATTATTAATTAACAGTGACTGTCTTATAAATGTAGAGAAATAAAAATAGTAGAAATAACCAAATAGTGAAAATATCATAATTAAATTTGATAATCAAATGCAGAAATAATAATCATGGCCAAACAAATTCAATGTGAAAATTTAAATTTTTATCACGATTAATTAATATTTTGTCATGATTTTTAGCTATAGTTAAAAAATATCATGATTTTAATTTAGTTATGATTAATATTTTGGCCTCACTTGTTATTTTTTACTATATGAAGTTTTTTAGTTATTTAGTTATCCAAATTTGGTCCCAAACTATAAGATTTTTTTTTATTTTTTAAAAAAATAAAAATGATAGGAAAATTTTATTTTAATATACATAATAAATAGTTGTAAAATTATAATTATTTTTATTTCAAATAATTTTTAGGCTCTACTTACTATTTTTGAAATTAAATTTTATAATATATCAATGTTTGAGCACAATTTTATAATTATTTAGATTCGAGATAAACTGTAGCAACTATTAATTTTGTTTTAAATTGAATTTTTCTTATTAATTGTCTAAAAATATTTTAATAAATTTAAATCGAGATAAATTTTTTTTTGTACCCTTAAACAATATTTTTGAAGTTAAAATCAGTCTCATGTGAGCCAATAGGAGTTACAGCCGTTAACGGCTATGTGCGGATACATGGCCTCTGCAGTTAACTTAGGATGAAAAGGCGTGTTTTTGTATTTTATGGTATCAAAAGCGACACTCGCAATAATTATGACACCAAAAATAAAAATAATATTTTTTAACGGATCAAAAAATAATTTTATCCTCATATAAAGTTATATATCTAAATTAAAAAAAAAAATAAACATAATAATGAGAGTCTCTTTTGCCTTGACTGAGCTTGGGACCAATAATTAAGTCAAGTCAATATGCTTCATGTACCCATTTTCTTAACCTTTTTACATTCCATTTTGATTTAGAGACTTTCGACTATTGAATATCAGTCACCGCGCACAATTGACAGGTAATTATTTATTAATATATAGGCAATACGAAGGAATTAAAAAAAATATATTTTAAATTATTCATACTTTTACAATATAAAAATTATGTAATAAACTAGATATACAAATATAGTAGATCTTAAATATTTGAATTAATTTTTTGTATCTCGTTATTAAATACTTCATTATAATACATTGGGAGTTTAGATTATATTTAAAAGGACTCTAAAGAAAATATTTATTTCAATTTGTACTCCAGTTCAGTAGAGAGCACTCCCAGAATAATTATCCATCTTACAATATAATTAAGTTTATTTTTGACACTTTTAATATTACTTTCTTAAATACTAATCAGAAGTACTATTTTCAGCTTTTCTGCCTTAAAAAAACAACTTCTGAAATATTTGAAATACCAATTTCTATTTTTGAAACGGCAATAAAAAAAAAAGCACTTTGTTGTAAATAAATTACCGTTTTAAATTTATTTTTAAAATTTTATATTTAAAGTTGATACTGGAGTTTCAAATAATTTGAATAATTTAATAATAATTAAAATTACACTTCACATATTAATTATTTTAAAATTTATATATTTTATTTCCTATCTTATCTAATTATATTATTTCATTCACGTATTATTATTTGATTAATTGATAAGATGATTTTTTTTGGACTGATGCAAGTTTTATTAGTTAGTGTATGAATAAAATATTTTATTGTTTAGCAGGAGCATTATTAAATTAAACACATTTTGTTAGTATCTTTTAAAAAATTAATATGAAATAAAATTTATGATTTTTTGTGAAAAAAATAATTATCAGTGACAAACAATAAATAAACTAAATAGTAAAAATCTTTTTATATAGCAATAAAATAATCTTCAATCAATTAAGTTTATTTTTGACGTGATTGTTCTCCAAATATTTTTCAATTTAGCTTTTATTTGCATTTTGTTTCTTTTACAAATCTTATCATCTTGAAGATTGTTTCCGTTTACCAAATAAATTCCTCTATTAGTTAAAATTTATCAAAATTTTTATATTAATTTAGATTAACGAATGAACTTATTTTTTAGATGGAAACAAACTTCAATAATGGTAAATGTAATGTCCCAAGGTATAAAAAAATTATATATAATTATACTAAATTTTAGAGGGGTGAGTGCAATTATCCCTTCTACTAATCTCTAATGAAGAACGTAAAAACCCGCTCCTATCAGACTCTTTTATTAAAGTAAACGTACATGATATCTCGAATTAATTAGTGTTCTAATTTCTATAACACAAAATAAAAAAAAATGGGCATTTTTAATGTTTAACTTTGGAATAAATTTGTATAAGATATAATGTTGGTGTAAGAATCTAAATACATTAAATATAATTGGATAGTATTTTGTAAGTTATTATTCTTATTAAATTAATGTATTATTTGGGCTTCGATGCATTTTTAGTTTTATAATTGAGATTATTTGTGTTTTCGCCTTATAACTTTTTAGGATAATACTTTCATCCTACATCCTTTTAATTTTTGGGTTATTATATACCCTTCTCATATGGTCTTTTAAAATTTGGCTATTATTTTTATTAGCTCATTTTGTTCTTTAATTTTTTAGAATTAGAATTTAATTTTATATTTTTTTATTTTCACAATTTAACCCCCCCCCCCTTTTTTTGGAGTTCACCCTTTCACTGGTGGTGGTAAACTCCGGCTAAAAAAGTACTAAAATTGTGAAAATTTAAAAGATGTTTGACCAAAATATCAATCTAAAAAGTTAATTAAAGAAAATGCCAAATGACCTATTTATGGGACAAAAAATGCATTTAAGCCTATTCACTAAAAAAAAGGTGGAATTTGGCACGATCTAACCAACCGCTCTAAAGCCCATTCCATCTTGGAACGGATTTTGGAATACATCAGGAACGGATATTAAACATGACTCAGGTGCAATATTTTTTTTGGGTTCTAAATTTGGAATGGTCGATCCGTTCCAAGTTGAGGTCCAAAGTAACAGTTACTAAACATTCCGTGCCAAAATAGTAACGAAAAATTATTGGAACTCAGTTTGGAACACTATATTAGATTTAAGAATGGTCACAACCAAGCCGTTCCTATATCTGTTGCAATATATGTCCCAAAAGTAACATTTCGAAAATGTATTCCAAAATGAGGTATAATTTAGAATGATTTTTGTACACTCTTAATAAAATATGCCAAAATCTGTTCCAAAATATGAGTTTTATTTTAAAAAGCAATATGTTTCTAAAACTGTTTCAAATGCCGGTACAAATTGGAACAATTCTTTTAAAGTATTTTCTAGTTGTTACTGAGTCTGTTCCAACTAATCATCAACGACTATATTTCGACGGTCTAACTTACCGTTCCAAAAATCATCTCAATTATTGTTCGAAAAATATGAATTAACGGCTACTTTGTAATGGCTAGATATGTGTTCTTATCCCCGTTCCAAAGACTGTTTCAATTTTATCTATATAAATGTGTTCCTCCATTTAATCTTCTTACGTTCTTGTTATTTTCTCTGTATTTTCTTAATTTCTCTCAAATTCTTTTATATTCTCAATATTCTACTAATATTTTTGTACTCTTGTTCGTGAAGTTTGTTTGTAATTTTCTTTGATATTTGGAGTTATTTTGATCACGTAACAATTTTAATCATTTATTTGTCAATTGATTATATATTTATTCTAATTTTGTTATAATTAATTAATTTAATGATATAATAATATATGTGTGTGTGTGTAGGACTAATTATCATATTAAAACAGTTGAGGAGATGGATGTATGAGAAAACCTTCCGAATAGGCGGGGTCTTACTCCAGAGTTTCAGGATGGTGTTGCTACATTTATAGAATAGGCGAAGTCTCACATCCAAATATGGATAGTGAGAAAATTAGGTGTTCTTGTCGGAACTGGAAAAATAAAGTTTTTAAAACCACGAACGAGATAAATTTCGACCTGTTTATGAAATATTTTATGCCGGAATATTATAACTGGACTTGTCATGGCGAGGAGAGAGTGTAGGAATATTTTGAGGTCGTCATGGCGGCCCCATTACAGGAAGGAGCAAACTCCCGTTTCTCATGTTATGCAGGGCATGAGTACGCCTTGGGGTGATGCGGCACAAATGGATTGGGCACAGAGGATGGTTTTTGATACCGCCGAGCCGGCTGTCTGGTCTTCTAATTATAACCAAGATGGTGTGCCTGATGATGGTACGAAGTTATGTCGTACTGATACAGGGCCTAGTTCATATTACGGTAGGAGCCCCTACGATTATGTATCTGGGCTGGCAGATCGGTTTCACGATATAGTGCATGCTACCAAGCAGCCATTTTGGAACGGTTGCACAAATCTCAATTGAGGAATGTATCTGAGTTGGTGAATATCAAAGTCGAGGGTCACATTTCTTAGTATTTATATGATCGAATATCGAAGTGGGTTGACCATATATTGCCCCGCGACCACACCCACCCCAGGATTATTATAGTACGAAGAAATTGATAAGAGACTTGAACTTACCTGTGAGAAGATAGATGTGTGTAAGAAGAATGAAATATTGTACTAAAAGAACGATATTAATTTGGACTACTGCAAATTTTATGAAGAGGCTGGAACAAATCGATTAGGGAGAGAAATCATAACGTATCGTAAAAGTTCAAAATAATAATGATGTGAGCTACTATGCACATATCTACGTGTGTATTAAAAATATATATTAAACAATTAAACGTCAATGAGATTGTTGAAAATGCGATAGACAACAACAATAAAAATAAAAATAAAAATCAAAGCTCTATGTCAAAATTAAAAGAAAAAATTCAATGTATGTGTGAGTATTATATTATATAATAGAGATGGACACTAAAAGTTATAAATTAGAACGATAAGATTACATCACAAAGAAAATATATAACACCAAATTATCTAAAAATAAAACTTTTATGAATGAACACACCAAAAATAAAAAGAAAGTGAAATAGGTATTATTTAAAGATAAGATAAATGAAAACTAGAAATATAAATCAAAATTAAGTGAGGTTTTATTTTATTTTATTTTATTTTTAAAAAAAATAAGTGGGTTACGAGTTATTGGTACAAGCGTTGGGTCAACTGTAGTCGAACCAGTGACGTCATATTTATATCATAAATAGTTATTAATATTGAAAAAAATAATAAATAATAAATAATATTAATATACTCAACAACCTGTCTTTTAAAAAAAGAAATCGTTGTTTTCTTTGATATTAATAGTTCAATAATATATAAAATATAATAAAATTAAATTAAAAACAAACTTACAAAGCTCAAATATAGGAAATTAGTTTATGTATTTCAAAATTTAACAAAAAATAAGATACAGTAAATTATCAGAGATACTTTAACAGAAATAGCAAAACTAAACTGAGAAGAGAAATTGAGATTTTATATTTAAAAATAACATAAAATAGTTAAACTTAATAAGGCACTTAAAAGAAATAATACACATTTTAGAAGAAAAATTATAGAAATTATCATGTATTCACACTTATTTGTTACATGACTGGTTCAATCAATCGAGTTTGGATTATACGGTTCATCGGTTGAACCACTATGGTCAAATGATTTTCATGAAAAAAATAATTTTTTGGCTCCTCCGATTTTCTATTTCATGCCATAAAGAAGGTTTAGTGCTTTTTGAGAAGAAAACTTCTATTTCTGTCAATAAAATTAAACTTTTAGGAGTTCTTATTGACAAAGCAGGAATTGAGTTACATGATCATATTGTGGAGAAAATTCACAATTTTCCAGATATTCTCAAGGACAAGAAGTATTTGCATAGCTTCTCGGGATTTGTTAATTTCACAGGCATCTTCATCAAGGATCTTGCAAGATATAGGAAGGATTTTCGACCACTTTGAAGGAAATAGAAAGTTCAAAGTGGAAATGGGAAGAAATCTATACAAAAAGAGTTCGTGAGCTGAAATAGGTTTGCAGTAACCTGCCAAAGCTTGGTATACCACAAGACGAGGATGAATTGGTGGTCTACACAGACGCCAATTACTATAGATGGGCAGCGGTGCTCATGAAAAGACAACTACAAGGGAAGAACCTTATGGATATACAAGAGGGTTGTTCTCATAACAACAAGCCAAAGTTTGGCACATTAATGAGAAGGAAGCTTTGCGGTTTGAAAGACTTTTAAGAAATGACCTTTATTTTACTAGCCTAAGAATTCATTTGAAAAGTTTATAATACAAATGTTAAGATTTTCTTAAAAAATAAATTAGAATTTTAAATAGAGAAAGCTCGTATTATCAGATGCAAGCTGAATGCCAATATAATTGTTATAATATTGTTGTTATAGAATCTTATAACAATGTTCTTGCAGATTTCCTAGCAAGAGATGGAGGTATCTGAAGTGAACTCCATCTATTGAGACTCAGCACCTCCGGGAAAAAACCTCGAGGAGCTTGAGAAGTAGTTCGGACAGATAGCGGTAAATGCCCAAGTTGCAGGACAAATTTAAAGAGCTGATCTAGACACTGTCCAGGTCGCCATAAGAAGTTCCTTATTAGCATCCACTTAGCGATGGAACGACCGCGAACCAATTCAGAAGGCATCACATTCGGGGATGACTCATGAGTTGAGGGAGCATGACCCTAAATATGCCCTTAGAATGCAGGGCTCTAAACCTCTTTAATCGTATTCAAGTACTAATTGGACAAAGCCATCGTCAGACTCTAGTGAAATGGCAATAATTGAGTCATAGGAAGTGCAAACTCATGATGATTCAAGTCAACCCAACACCTCTGGTATTAAAAAGGGAGAGATTAGCCTAAGGCCGATGACCGACACTTATAAGGTTAATGCTAATGAACTGATATCTTCTTCTGCTTCTCAAGGTTATTAGCGAAAGTGGAAAAAATTAATTTCTCGTAGAGGAATAAATCCTGACAAGACCATCATCGAAATCTCCGAAAACTATAATAGGGTCTAGATGTTAGAGAGGCCCAAACCAGATGATGTAAAAAAATGGTATGATTTTGGAGGTCTAGCTTCAGTTCATACTATGCCACACAGTGTTTTTAGGAAATTTCAAAACTTCTCGAGTGGAATAACCCCCCCTTAAAGAGAGGAGATATTCTAGAGATAAAATCTACATTAGTAGCCCCAGAGACTGCAGAAAAAGGGTATCATCCATCATTTCATTTTATGAAGTTGCAGAGGCCGGACATGGTAGCTTTCAACAGAACCAAAGCTGCCTCAAGAGAAGCTCCACTGGTGTTCGCCATAAGTGAAGATGACATTTCCACCAGAAGAGCTTGGGGATTATGGGTCTGTCTCACCGAGATGGACAAAGTCAAGTATCCGTTTAAAATATTTTCAAAAAATTAAATGAATCATTCATATTAAATTCCATGACAGAGAAAAGCACCGAATTTGCTGAGAGCATGTTTGAGAAGAAGAGAATGTTGATATGGGAAAATAAGCTACCAGAAATCGAGTCTACAAGGATGAAAACATACAACATGCTGCATGTTGGACAATGGCATAACCATGTATGCCCTTGCTGTGAAAAACAAGAAAAACCCTTATTTGGGACTAAAATTCGGGTTACCCAACAGAAACCCGAGTCGAAATTAGACAAAGGTAAAAGAAAAAATATTTACAAGACAAAGTAAAATTCAAAAGATGTAAAAATTCAAGAGTGGGACTGTCGGCAGAATATAACAACTGCCAACAGTGAGAAAGTTGAAAATCCAACTAGCAATCAAGTGGTCGACAAGCTATCGTGGCCAACACCTGGAAAGGATAAGAAGATGACAAACGCAATGATGTCATTCAAAAAAGACAAGAAGAGGACAAATGCAGTGACTTCATCAAAAATCAAGTTTGAATTCTGTGTTTGGAGTCCAGACGACTATAAATAAGGAGTAACTAAGCAGATGGTGATCATCAGAAAAACATCTCCAACTCTTCAAAATATAATATTCCGAGTTCAGAGTCTTTGTATTTATAAATTTCTTAGTTTATGGGGCATTCCTCAACAAATCAAGACCTCTATCATATGAGAGGCTAAATAGTTGTCTCCTCCAACGGAGGATATAATATTTATGTAATATTTCATATATTTCTTCAATAAAAGTAAGATTTCTGTTCAACTTGTTTGAACGAAATAGCTTTGTGCTGTTTATTGCTACCTACGAACCATTTGCTGGAGTAGTGTGGTTGGAGGAAGTTCGTAAAATTGAGGACTTGTAATACCCAAAAACAAGGTGGTCAGAACAAGATATGAATTTATGAGGGCTTAATTTATTTCGGAAGCATGTTGGGTCATATTAAGAGCATGTAAAAGGACTACTAAGGCTATATTAACGTTTTATCATCAAAAGGGTATCATGGTCAGAGGGTAGTAACCGCGCAAATTTTAATAGATACAAGGCATAAATTGCCACCCTGTTCATACAGACCTGTTTTCCCACTACCCTATAGATACGGGGCAGTAATTGCATTTAAGCCTAATTATAAATACCTTTTCTTTGTTTGAAAAACTATAAATGTCCTCCTGATATTTGATAAAATTATATAATTTTTGGATGGAGGTTTCAAATTGCTAGCTCTACCCTTGTTATAGTTTTTTCTTTTTGTAAAAGAATAAAAATTTTAAAAAAGATGGACTTGTTGGATGATTTTTTTTAAAAAAAAAATTATCCATTTCGTTCAATTTTCTAAAAAAATTAAAAAATAAATAAAACTATAATTCATAACACAAGGGCATTTTGATTAACTCACCACAAAATATGAATGGAAACATAACGAGGACTACTGGATTTGACTAGTTGTTAACAATCGTTATAATTAGATTGTATTGAAAGAATTTCAAATAGTGAAGACATATTTGTAATTACACAAAATCTCAAAAGAACTCGTTGTAATTTATTCTTAAGATTAATCCCAATTAATTATACACATATGTTTGTAAATTGTATAGGAGCAAACACCCTCTCTCTCGTGTTTGTTCACTATTTTAAGTATTGAAAATGTTTTGTATGTCATCATTTTATGTAACACACACTAACGATACTACGACTGTATCTTCTCTAAGTATCTTATTTAAAGTAAATCGTGTTATATGTATATGTAAATATACACATAATACAATTCCTGCTAAATATACTTATGTTATCTCATCGTCACGATAAACACGATTAGCTTCTCATCCACAAGTTTATATATACACACACACATATTCGCATATCAAAAACCACAAATAAAACTTTATGATTAGTTCATACATCATCCACATTCTTAATTCGTATTTATATATTCCTAAAATATAACTTCTTTTGTACTCACGGAGAAGAAAACTGCATACTGACCCTGTGACGCCCCAAAGATTATAATATATAATTGGGGAATTAATTGGTAAATTTTTTATGAAACTTAGTTAATTGTATATAAATTATGGGCCATAATTGGAATATAATAAAACTTGAACGGATTAAATTGGAGTTTGTTATAATATTTTGGGACAATTTATATTAATTAAAGAAATTTAGGAGCGACGTAATGGGTATTTTAAAAAAAATCTAATTAAATAAATAATAATAATAATATTATTATTTATATATATGTATTAGTAAATAATATATATATATATATATATATTAGTATATATATTAATGAATAATATATATACATAATGAAAAGAGAGAGAGAGGATTGAGAGTGGGAGGTGGGCCATTCCCCCCACCGCCTCTCTCTTCTCTTTACGCACACACACATACATAGTACACACACATGCAAGGCACACACACACATGAAATTGAGGGTTTCTCTTGTGGAAGAAAAACCAGAGGTACGAGAATTGTAATTTCAATTTTTATTAATTTATATAATTACATTATTTATTTAGTTCATTTATTAAATGTTGATTATATTGAGCGGTGTACTAGCTAACCGGGATATTTTATGAGTTTGGCTATTTAAAATAGTGTTGGATTAAATATCAAATCGGATATAAAAATAATATCGTTGGTTAATTAAATTATTAAATTTGTTATATTAAATATTACTATAGCCGATTTATACAATTTCATCAGAATTATTAACCAAATACGCAATTATACGTATTATTGTTCGATCAAAGAGTATAATAGCGAGAAATTGATAGAAAATTCATAGAAATATTCCGAAAATTATATTTAATAAATGGTATGTTAATAAAGAGGAAATGAAGATTTGTACTTCGATAGAAATGAAATATTGAAAAATTATTAGAAATTGCACGAATAATATTTAATATTGTATTTAAAAGAAATTATGATATTCTCGATATATTAACTGTATGTGGTATAACTCATTATAGGATACGGGGGTAAAGTGAAAAGACCGAACCACTACCTATTGAATAGATAAAAGCGTTGTAAGGTCGAGATAAGTAAATAATTAGTATTATCTATATATGTATCTTTATTTGTTATATTACTGTTATATAAATTTATGGTTCATGCTGATGTTGGTTTATCTGAAAATATATGAGTGGTGAATGATTTGATTGATTGATGATATTGTGTACGTGCAATGAGAAAATACGTTGAAATATTATGTTTGTTGTTTGATGTGTTGTGGATATCTGGAATGAGAATATGTTAATATATTATTTTACGTTACTAGTTGCTTACAAGAATGGTGATATGTGGAAATGAGGGAGTAGTGAAAATTGAATATAATTGTGGTGTGAATACCCCTTGATGTGTTGAAAGCCTATAAGGCGAAAATATGATATGAAAGTGCTATGTGCGAAAAGAAAGTGCTATGTGTGAAAAGAAAATGCTATGTGCGAAATGAGATTGATGAGTCGGCTGTCAAGGGGGCTCACTTAAATTTATATAACAGTGAGATTGAGTTGGCGGGAAAAACACAGTACCACCTTCTAGTAAGAAAACTAGGCAAAAATGGAGTTTGGTTGGTTGTCTTATTATGAGATAGTCATGTGGTATAATAATGCTGATTATGTTGGAATTAAATTGATTGTATTCCATGCGTGTTGCCTGTTCATCTTGTTTGAGGTTATATTTGGTATATATATATATAGATAGGACTGTTTATTTGCTTACTGAGTGGCAAGCTCACTCCCTCTGTTGACATTTTCTTTCAGGAATAGACTTTGAGGTGTCTGACTATTGAAGAATAGGTGCATGCGCTATACTCAGGCAGGTTGGGCCAGTATGTAGTTTTCTCCTCTTTGTCAGTTAGAGTACAAATCATATTTTTTCTGTACAGAGAGAATATAAGTGTACGGATTACCTGTGACGAATCACTTTGTGACGTGTGATATGTATATATATACAATGTTGTGGGTTGATAATACCAATTATAATGTGTTGGGATTACGTATGCAAATTAATTAGATGGTTATATGTAAATTTATATATATGAACACAAGGATTACTATAAGTATGATGTTTAGCATAGATATAGCCCTTGTAGCAAAGGGGGTGTCACATCCACCTAATTAAAATGCAAGGGGTTGGACATAGCCCTCAATTGACATAATTACAAACACACAATTTACACAACGTTTGAACTAATCCTTGAATTGAGACGATACTAGCTCATCAATAATAGGGTCCTCCGCATGATGGTGCGCGTAAAGTTCATTCAAAAAGGACCTGTTCACATTCATATCAATTATACATAGGTTAAAAATCCAAAACAATAATGCGAATACACTATATCGACAAAATTTACACTTACTAGTAGTATTGCGTGACTACTTCACAGTTGGTCAATATGTATGTCTCAATTATATGACGTTATGAGCCACTGAGATATCTCTTCTTCGATACACTACTACCTCAACCGGGTAGTTGAAAATAGACCGTTGGATACGAGTGACTTTCATACAGAGGTCATCATTTCTGCGTGGCCTGTTCCGTTTGCAAGGAATCTGGGGCTCAAAGTAGTGAGAAGTGAAGAGATTTATTTCTTCTACAAGGTACGCTCTACAATTGACGCCTCGACATGTACTTTATTTTTCACCTTCATTTTCAACCCTCAAAGAAATCTAATAACCGAAGAGATATTAGAAACATAATGACACTAGAACTATTTCAAAAAACTAAAATAACTTGTGTAACAATTACCTCTCAAATGGATACAATCCACCTGTATTGCAAAGGTCCTCCCACCGGCACTTTATGGCAGTGAACAATTAGGTGCTCAATTGAGTCGACAAAGTTGGCGAAAATATTTTCTCGAGGTTACGTAAGATGGTTGAGACACTAACCTTCAATTCTTGTACCTTATTCACATCGAGTATCATCGAACTTAGAATCAGAAATAGAAGGCTGACCTCGGTCAACGCACTTCACACCGACTTAGGAAGCATTTAACAAAAGGCAATCAGGATTAACTTTTGTAGGAATACGTGACAATCATGACTCTTCATGCTGTGAATCCTTATTTCCTTCATGTCGACACAACGGGCCGAATCAGATGCGTAGCCATCAGGAAACTTCATATGACTAATGCATTCACATATATTCCTCTTTCACTCTTTGGTCAGGGTATATACGGCTTTTGGTAACACGTTCGGCCTTCTTTCGTCCTATTTGTCAATATATGGTTTCTCTAATATTCTCAACACAGGTTAAATCCGAATTGAATTACACAGACAACGAACTTTTAAAGTTGCCCTATTGAGGTCCTACAGCTGATGTCACGATATTCCTATGCTACTTTGTAAATGGCTACATATTTTAGAATTTTGATTTCTTTTTAATTATTGAGATACATATATATATATTGGTTGCTTCAAATTTGGAAAGTTATATTTTTTTAATTATGAATATAATAAGTAAATAAGTTCATTTTTTAATATGTAATTGTAGTTAATTTAGGCCATCAATAATAAATATTGATACGTTACCATATTTTAGTTATTGATTCTATTATAATATTTTTTGCAGACATATATCTATATAGCCGAAGAGGGAAAGATCATGTTTAGTCAACCAAAGTTAAATAATTTCATTAGTTGGTTTTTTGATTAATTCTTATGAGATACACTGTGATTAAAAAAAATAGAATGCCTCAAAATTAGGGTTTTAGTTAGATTTTTATTATTTTACATCAAAATTGATAGCCTCAATTAAATATTTTTTAATTTATGTCCCAATTTTTAGAATATTAAATAGGGGTTTCAAATTTTAGAACCTTATCAATATAGATTAAACTTTGTATTGAATGCCACCATCATTTTGAAGTTTTTTTATTTCTCTTTTTGTGTTTTCCTTCTTTCATAGTGTGGTGTGGACAAATTAGAGTGGTTTTAATCTGGATCCTAAAGTCAACGGAACAGGGGAATGTAAAGGAAAAAAAGCACGTTGTTACTCAACTATAGAAAGAAAAAGGTAAAGATTCATATTTTGTTTCTATATCTTTTGTTTCATCTTCTAGCCTTGTCTAGCATGTTTATATATTTATTATTATGCTTTTGACGAACACGGAATGTCCAGAAATTTCAAAGGGAACACCCTTTTGAATCGTTTTAATAATTTTTTATTTCACACTTCCGTCGCGTTCCCGGACCATACCGATTCTTTTAGTGATGGCCCACAAGTCAAGACTGGTGGTATTGGTAGGAGAGGTTTCAACCTCCAAAGCAAAAGGCAAGAGGGCCGGATGCTAGAAGAGGAAAAAGGACAAGGGAAAGCTGTCGCAGCCACTGCTAGCGCTTCGAGCATCCCTAATGCTCCCGTGGGCAAAGGGAAAAGGAAGGTTGGCAGTCTCAATGGTGAAAGGCAAATGATGTCTGCAAGCATTTCTAAGGAAAGGGGCATTGGAAGAGAGAGTGCCCACAACTCCTCTCCAACCCAGGTATGTTTGTGGTTGAAGTGATTATGACAACTTTTTCTGCTTCTTTGGTAATGGATACCGGCTGTGGAGCTTACATCTGTAATAACTTGCAGGTGTTGGAAAGAAGCAGAATACTAAGAAAGGACGAGATGATTCTAAGGCTCGGCAATGGGAAGGCCGTCGCTGCAGAAGTCATGGGATCTCTCAACTTAGTTATTAGTGATCATATTCAAATAGAATTAAAGGACTGTTCTTATGTACCGAGCATAATCAATATACTATTTTCATTCCTGTTTTAGACAATGATGGTAATAAATTTGCGATCAATAAAAATAGTTTTTATTTGATGATTGATAATAACTCTCATCTGCTTGGTAAATTAGTTCATGGTCTTTAATTTCTCCAATGATCTAATTAGATTATGATTGCCCAACATAAATGAAAATTACATAATCATGAAAACGGACAGTTATGGAACGCAAGGCTAGGCCATATCTCAAAAGATAGGATGAGAAAGTTGGTAGACTCAAAGAGTCTAGAGGTAGACGATTTGGACAACCTACCAACCTGAAAATCTTGTTTGAAAGGAAAAATAACCAAGAAGTCTTTTGTTGGACAAAGTGCGCTTGCCAGCGGTCTTTTGAATTTGATCCATACGAACGTCTATGGACCATTAAATACTCCAGCTAAAGGAGGATGCTCGTACTTCATAATCTTCACCGATGATCACTCATGGTATGGTTATGTTTACCTTATAAGGTACAAGTCTGACGCCTTTCGAAGGTTCAAGGTGTACAGACTTGAAGTCGAGAATGAAATTGGTCATCAAATTAAAACGCTTCGATCAGACCGAGGGGGAGAGTATTTGAGTGGTGAATTCTTACTTAAAAGAGAATGGAATTGTCTCTCAATGGACTCCTCTTGGAACACCACAACTTAATAGCCTAGCTGAAAGGAGGAATCAAACTCTGTTGGACATGGTTCAATCCATGATGAGTCTTACAGAATTGTCCCCCTCCTTCTGGGGTCACGCTCTTGAGACAACAGCCAAATTGCTTAATGTAGCGCCATCTAAGATGGTACCCCAAACGCTATATAAGATATGGCATGGCAAGCATGCGTCGTACAAGTACTTGGGAGTACAGGGTAGTCCCGCATACATCCACAAGCTAGTGAGAGATAAACTGAATTTAAGGTCTAGTCTGTATAGGTTTGTTGGATGTCCGAAAGAAATTGCGGGATACTACTTCTATGATCCATCTGAGCAAAAGGTTTTTATCTCGAGAAACACAGTGTTCTTGGAAAAGGAATTTCCTCTGGATAGCCGATACGATGAAGTGCTACTTGAAGAAATAAGTGAGGCACCTCAGCAGAATGATGCAACATCATTTGAACCTATAGTTTCAACTGATAGTGTTCCAGTCCTCCATAGGTCGACCAGGGAATCATGGCCGCTTGATAGGTACAGATTCATGGGACTGATAAGTCAATTGCAAAATGATTCAAGGACATATGAAGAAGCGATGTTAGACATCTATTTGATAGGTGGTCTGAGGCCATGAGATCCGAAATGGACTCAATGGGTTCAAATCAAGTTTGAACCTTCGTAGACCCACCTAAAGATGTTAAACCTATTGGATGTAAATGGGTCTATAAACGTAAACTTGGAGCTGAGGGGGAGGTTACAACCTTCAATGCTATGCTCGTGGCAAAAGGATACACTCAACGACCTGGGGTTGAGAATGAAGAAACCTATTCACCCGTAGCCATGGCCAAGTCCAATCGAATTCTGCTTGCCAGAGCAACATGGTATGAACGAGATGGCACATGGACGTGAAGGTATTTTGGAGAAGAAAAGAAGGTTTTTCGTCTCCAAAGGTCCATCTACAGCCTCAAATAAGCTTCTAGAAGTTAGAACACGTGTTTTGATGAAGTTATGTAGGGTTTTGATTTCATCAAACACGAATTCGATCCCTGTGTATACAAGACATCTTGCTCATTAGGATTCATGTCAAGATGTTGGGTGACATTAAAGCCTGTTGTAAACACAATTTTTCATGAAGGATAAGGGTGAGGCCTCGTACATCTTTGGCATCAAGATCCGTAGGGATAGATCTAGAAGGATGTAGGGATAATTGGTGGTGCGGTTACTTGGAAAACATCTAAGCAGGATACCACAACGAATTCATCGACGGAAGTTGAATACATAGCAGCTTCAGAAGCAACTAAGGAAGCAGTTTGAATGAATAACTACATCCAAGAGTTGAGTGTGGTACCTAGCATTGCTGAGCCCGTAGTTATCTCTGCGATAACAATGTGCCGATAGCACAAGTAAAGGAATCGAGATCTCATCATCGTTCTAAACACATTCGTAGACACTATCATCTACTCAGAGATGGTAAGCAGAGGTGACGTCAGGAGTTGACCAAGTCAGCTCAGCAGAAAACACAGCGGATCACTTACCAAACCGATATCGCAAATTGCCTATACTGAGCATCCGGGTAAGATGGGTTTAAGATTGATGGGTGATTAGCTTTAGATCAAGTGGGAGATTGTTAGAATATGTGACCTAAAAGCCAATTAGATTGGCACACTTGTAATCCATTCTGACAATAACTCGATTCCACGTAATATTATTTAGTAAATAAAATGAGTATTCGCTAATGACATTTTCTTTGTTGTGCTCATTATATATTGTTGCATTTCCTTTATACATTACAACAAAGCCCGCATACCACTTTGACAACTGTGTAATAATTCGATTGCAGATTGAATGGCGGTCATGAAATCAACTTCCAAGGGTTGGGTCTAAAATGTTCCAAGTTGAGGACATCAAGTATCATATTTAGACTTCAATTAAGAGTCGCATTCATTTGATGAGTGTTGTCTTTCATCGACGTCAGACGTGGGATGTCTATGCAATCTTAGTGGGTCTCTCAATGCCCAGTGTCGAGGTCCTGGACATGGAATGTTTCAGACCCAATACTAAACAGTTGGTTTCATGACCACCATCTAATGCGTAGTGCAACTGTTGCACGGTTGTTAAAGTGGTTTATGGGTATCTGTTGTGACGTCCAAGCAGTGCTTGACGTAATTTAATAAGCACAAGAGATACGTGTGCCAAAGACTAATACTTACCATATTCGTCGGGACAATATCGCTTAAATAAAGATTGCTTGAGTGGTTCTCAATACCGCCAATCGAATTGGCTTTTGGTCAACCATCTAATAATCTCCCACTTGACCTTAAAGTCAATTACTCGTGTTTTTCAGATTAAACTGATTATGAGCAATTTGTGATATCGGCTGGGTCTTATGGGTCTACTTTTTGTTTCTGCCGATGTCCTACGGTCCAACCGTACGTCACACCTCCTTATTATCGCTCCAAGCAGATGATGGTGTCTAAGATATTTTCTTGGACTTGTGATGATATCTCGGGCCTTCTGCCTTGTGCCATAGCCCAGTTGTTATCCTCCAAGGTGACTATTGGCGCGACTATGCTAGGTAACATACCCAACAATCGTCTGTTGTTTTTCGGTCCCAACTGTTGCCCGATATAAGTTTAAAATTTCTATACATTGAATTTTCCATGTTAAGGTTCCTCGTGGTATTCCATTTAGAACCTTTCCATTGTTACCACATTCTCATAAATCTCGAATGTACGCTTGTTTTGAGATTAAATATTAGTCATATGATCATGGAAGCTACTATTTGTAGATTTCCAGAATCAATTCTCTATTAATCTGCATCAAGGGCTTCTTCTTGAATCCTTATTTAGGTATTAAAGATACCCCCTCAACAAGTGTTTGTTGCCTTATCGGTGTACACTCGATATCCATTGTTATGCTCAAAAAGCATAAGCAACATCGAGTTCAGTGCACCGAACAACATTCCATGCTGCTTACAGCAAAGATGTATGGGATGTCAAACCACGATTGAATCTTGGACAACTTATCCCTATATAGGAATCCAATTCCTATAATGGAGAATTTTATGAACAATGTTCGTATTTTAAACTTCCACATTTTTCTATCATTTCAAATGATCAAAGACGTTTAATATCTAAAGCACTTGGAACACATTTGAATTCCACTGACCTTCCATCTTGTTCTTGCCGAAGTCATGTACCTCATGATCTGGTCGAAATAAGTATCTAGGACATTCAAACCCAATTTGAACTCCAAAGCGGATTTTATGGCTCCAAGCCATTTATCCGGATTGATGTCCTACATCGCTTCTCCTTCTCTGGTTTTAGATAGCGGAATTTATGGCTCCTAGCCTTTTATCCAGATCAATGTCCTACATCTCTTTTCCATGACCAATTTCAGAAATTCGTACCTTTCAGGTAATTGAAGTTTTTTTTTATCGTCCTTTCGACAACTATAGATATGGTCAGTTAAAGTTTCGATTACAAGTGATGTTTGCATTATTCCATAAAAAACTTATAAAACTCAAACTTCGAGTCTAACATTCCTCCCACTAGACTTTTGACATATGCAAGACCATTCCTCATACTAAAGACTTTTGTTAGGGCATAGGTTTTTCATTCTAATACGGACCTGTATAAATTAGACTCCGAGCCTAATTTTCCTCTCATTAGTCCTTTGACGTATGTAGGACCATTCCTCATACTGAAGAGTTTTATAGGACACATGTTTGCCAATTCATATCAAATATTGTGTCTGGATTGCAACTCAAGAAAACACCACGTTTTACAACTGGATTGATTTTCGATAGTCCACATCCAAGATGGCCCAACTAATTCAGTGAAGCATCAATCGAACCATGTCCAATCAAGGTCTCAATTTCTTCCTTATTAGAGACAGTTCAACATCGTTTCTTTCTGAAGAATTTCACTGAATGAGAATTCCATTCTCATTTTTAAATGTTTCAAGAACTCCCTCTAAATGCGCACCACCTCGACCCCATTGAAGGGTTTGTCTCCATAAGTAGTTTGGTTATCCACCTCAAGTCTAATTTCTCCGAACTTTCCAAAAGTCCTTAGGCGTCTGAACCCTCTACTGGTATTTGCGTATTTAGTAACTTATAGGTATCTATTTTGGATCAAATCCAATAGATCCTTTTTTTTTTACAAGTATTCTTTGTCCCACAATGTGCTGTCATGGCTCTCTTCCTTCTCAGAAAGGATTCATAAGTTAGTAAACTCAAATCATGTATTGCTTAAATTTTTTAATCTCCCAACCTAGTCATCCTAACTTGAGGGATATGACCCTAGCTCATGCATGCCAGTCACTGTAAGTAATATTTTTGACCATCCCTTTTGGTCATTTGTTTTGAGCATCCATAATCCAATTATTTACTATGACAATTTAATAACTCAGTAGACTCAAGAGAACCTTTTATTGATCAAGCTTGCAGTCTAATTGTCCAACAATTTATTAATGACTAAATCACGCAGGGTTACATAATCTCATACTATTTCAACATGAATATTGGCAACTAAGTTTACTTAGTCTTATTGCCTTTCCAGTAATGGCCCAGCCATTCCTCAACTTGAAGACTACTTTACTTAGCATTCTATTCCTTTTCATTTCTACAAACAATTTGCAATAATGTGTTTCGAGAGCAAATGTCCAGCACTTGGGAATAACACTCCCTCTTGAAATGCCTTTTGATAATTTTTATGCAAAACATCATAAGTAATGACTGTCAAACTGTTATTCCATTTTTCTTTTTTACCCTCTCCCATCAAGGCTACAAGAGCGCTCAAAGCACTTGTAGCGGCTGATTTAGTTTCATCCTTCTTTCTCATTCAGCGTCCGGCTCCCTTGCCTTTCGCTTTTGAGGATGAAGCCCCCAAATCCAATACAGATAGCACAAATTCTTCAATCATTACCTCATATTGGTCCAACTATTTTATCAACTCGTGAAATGCTCTTCTCAAGCCCATTTAGAGTTTATGATAATTAGGGCGAAGGAGGGATGAAGGAACCAAAAGGATCATGTGAATGCACATCTCCTTTCAAGATCAACATTAAGGTAATCAAGCTCTTCAACAAGGGATAGCATCTGAACCCCATGTTTATGTACTGACGACCCTCAGTCATCTTGGCTTCAAAAAATACTTTAGTTGCAGCATATCCAATATGCCGGTTTCGTGCCGCATAAATTTATTTATATGGAGCATTTATTGAACCAACAACATCCAGCCTGTCATATTGCTCATGAATGAGAGAAGCAGGTATGACGCTGCAGACCTTGCGATTGTCCTTATGTCTTAATCCCGAATGTCAAACATTCCATAGACAATTACTTATTTCGCAATTCCAATGGAAATGGCTTTTCCATGACACAAGCCTAGGTTCAGGAATCCAGGACAATCCTTCGATTTCCGCAGTCAATATTAATCAAAAGTGTGTCATTTAAATAAATCTCAACATAAAGAAAATTAAAAAACATTATCCTAGACATGAATTCTAAACGCAAAGCATAAACAGTATGTAGATCATAGCAATGTTGAGTTGGAGCTAAAACTCGATCTTTTAGTCATTAACCCCTTCTACTATTTCTACAAAATTCCACTACTCTCAAGTGGGGTTTTAAAAAATCCTTTCCTAGTGGGTCTGGGATCCACAAGCGAATTTGCCATGCCCCGCTTTTACGACTCACACGGCAAAAGCCTCGTGGGAGGTATCCAAATACCATTCTCATTCGATGAGATTCCCAAGATACTTCGCCTCACCTCTTCATATGATCCCGAGGACTCCAAGCAAATCATGCTAGTCGGTGTTAAGCCTGACCCATCAACCAAATCATACTTCAATTGTCGCCTCCCACGACTCGTGAGACAGGAAAACAACGACTGTATTCCTTTATTCATAACAATAATACAGCTTCCCTACTATTGCAAATGTGCCATGACTCGTGAGACCATATTTGGATAGCGATAGCTTCCTCATGATATTACTAGGATGGAAGGAGTGGAAAAATTGAAATGCCATTTCAAAGCAAGTCCATCTATGGGCTTAATATTTGTTTAGTGTTGGGCTCTACCCATCAATCAAATTCACCTCAATTGTCGCCCCCCCCCCCCCCCCCCCCGCCACTACTCGTGAGATAGGAAAATGACGAGCGCGATCCTTTGCTCACAATAACGGTGCAACTTGCCTCTAGTCCTAATGTGCAACAACTCGTGAGACCACACTTGGGTAGAGGCAACTTCCTCACTACTTTATTGTGGATGGAAATCTTGAACAAATCAAACCATTTCGTTCTAAGTCCATTTTGGGCCCTAATACTTCAACTTGGTCCAACTAAGTGAGAGTTAATTATGAGTTGTTTGACAGAGACCTCATCACATATAAAATATTGCATGCATAAATATCAAATATTTAAAGCATTTAAATAAATACATTGCATTCAATGAAACCTAGCATACCCTTGTAGGATGATAACGAATCCAACCCATGCGACCCACTGAGCCCGCAGTGAGTCTATGGCTAGTCTAGGATGACCCTATGCTAATTCAAAAATGTTTTATCCATCGACATATAGGTGGCCTTGTGATATCTCCATGGGTCGCCCTCTCCGTGGGCCTCCTCCTTCGTGGGCCTTCTTCTCTATGGACCTGCTTAAAATAAAAAATCTCACAAAAATGTCCTATACTATTCTCATTACAATGAAAAAAGAAAACCTCCATCAGAAGTCGGGGGGAGTACATTATGAGGGAGGTAGCAAGCCTTGTTATTCCAAGGCTAAAAACAAGGAGGAAGGAGAAAATAAAATCACAAGGGCACAAGGGCCCACTGAACAAAAAATTAAAATACATACATGCGGTCTAGGGTTCTGTGATCATCCATTCACATTTATTCTGGCACATAATAACAATTAATCATGCTAGACAAGAAAATGAACATCCCAAAAATATCATGATATCCAATATCATGACAAACAATTTTATGCAGAAAAGAATAAAGTTAAAATATGCAACCCAAATAGATGATTAAGCCTCGTGCATCCAATGCACGTAAATAAATCAAATTAATTAATTCAGCCTCGTGCATGCAACTCACGCAAATAAATCAAATTAACTAAAGCAATTTAATTCTAGAAAAAATTCAATTTTCTCCAAAATTAAATAAGCAATAATTAATATTTTTTTGAAAATGTGCACAAATCAAAAAATTTAATTTTTCAAAAAAACAGCAAAAAAACGGCTTAACTGTCGGCCGTGAATAGCAGCAGCAACGCAGCGCCCGCGCGTAGTGCCCGACCGCCGCACACTGTGCACTGTCGGTCGGTAGTGCACTGCTACAGGGCCATTTTTTTTTTCGCATATTAAACTGAAATTAAAAAATAATTATTTTACCAAAAAATCCAATTTTGATAAAATACTTATATAATCCAAAATAGCAAAAATTATACAAATTAATTTTCTCACATAATCATCCAAGAATAAGTAAAAAATATATCATACTTCAAAAGCAATAAAGAACATATTGACATGCTTATTTATATAAAACCATAGCCCGTACATCGAACCAAGCTCTGATACTACTTGAAAGCACCACGAGGTAGGAGTGGATCGGTCCAAGAACGCGCAAGTGGAAGCAGTAACAATAAAATATGTAAATTAAAACAAAAATGCAATAAAACAATAATTTCAAGGGATGTACCCTTGGAGTTCCCGAGCGTTCGATGTAGTTAATAGAAAATAAACGATAATAAATTTTTTTGGGGCTATTGGTCGAATGAAAACAAGAGGTACATAAAACATAAATCAAGAATTACCTTTTGATTTATGCTTACGTCGAATCTCCTTCATTTGAGACGTTCACGCAAGGCTTCAGCAAGGCCCTTTAAAGTTGTTTCCACACCACACTGCAATTTGGGATCTGTCATCCTCTTTGCTAGAGAAGAATTAGGAAAAAAAATACACACCAAGTGTGTATACAAGAGCGACGGCCGAAGGTGGAGTTAGGGTGTAGGAAATTATTTTTATATATTGTGTATTCATTCATTAGTTATTTCAAATAACTAATACACATATATACACCTTGTATGGGTGCACTAAACTATGTCTAGGTTCATTTTACCACCCATAAGGTAATAAAATCCTTTATTCCAAATAAAGGATGACTAACATGGTACTTTCCAAAAGTGAATTTATCACTCAATAATTACTTTTTCTAACAATTCCACCAACTTAATTAATGGGCTTGGGCCCATTATAATTAATTAAAATACAAGGTCCAATTAATTCTTAATTAAAGCCCACTTAATTAACTCTATCACATATTTTATTCAATTAAATATATGAGCCCAACAAACCTTTACTAATTAATAAGTCCAACTTATTAGATAATAAGGTCAAGGCAAATATAAATTAATCCAATAATTTATCCTTGGACTTATCCATCCAATGGATCCCTCTCATATATAAGTAATCCAATTACTTATAGAATTAATTTTAGTTTAATTCCTCGTCCTTCTCGGTGATTTGTGTGTGACTCTTTAGGTTCACCTTTTAGTTAGACTTGGGTTAGTGTCAAACGCTATCATTAATTAAATCCAATATAATTATTAATTATCGATCAACCCTTGGTCAAAAAAGCCAGTCACCATGGTTGATCGTCTAGCAACAGTCCATGGCACTAGAGACTAGGCGAATTTTCATGTAAACTTTTAGGCTCCCAAGTCCATACGAGTACGGTTCTTCCGTCTACCGTCTCCCGGCCTTAGTCTAGGGCATGAAATTCGGTGTCGGTACTCATCCTAGGCTATACATCTACGCTTAATACTTGAGATTATGTTACACCAAATTGCTCGACATAGGAACCTCTTCTTCCTATTCGACCAAGACTGTGGCTACAACTTTATAGAGTATAGACGCATCTCCAAGTGCATAGGAGATAGAGTATAGACGCATCTCCAAGTGCATAGGAGATACCTCTGTCACGTTTTGACAGGGAGTGAATCCTCTTCTTGGAAATCACCATTCTCTTTACATACTCCGACTACAGTGGATAAGGCTTATGATGATCGTTTTTGTGGCATAGTCACCTCTCGCACAGACCCAAGATATAGTCATTGTATGCACTTGACTCCCGTGATTCCTCAAGTCTAAGGACTACTCTCATAGTATCGGAGCCAGAGACTCAAGTCATATCAACAAAGCTTCCAAGGCCTCCATATGACGATCCCCACAAGTTAGTTTAGTCGATTAGGCACTTAGCCAATTGACCCATTAATATCGTCGGCGATGAAACACAACACTCATAAAATGAATGAGACTCTTAATGCAAGTCTCAGTAGGACTCTCGATGCCCAGTCTCGAGGTCCTCGACTTGGAACATTTCAGACACAACCCTAAATAGTTGGTTTAATGATCGCCATCCAATGCATAGTCCAACTGTTGGACGATTGTTAAAGTGGTGTTTGAAGCATCTATTGTGACATTTAAGCAATGCTTGATGTAATTTGATAAGCACAACAGATACGTGTTTCGAGGACTAATACTTACCATATTCGTCGGGACAATAATGCTTAAATAACGATTGCTTAAATGGTTCTCAAAACCGCCAATCCAATTGGATTTTGGTCACTCATTCCAACGATCGCGGCCCTTTTGCTTGTGTCATTGCCTAGTTGTTATCCTCCAATTAACTACTGGGTTGGCCATGTTAGGCTCAACATTCAACCATTAGATGTTGTTTTTGTTTCATCCAAAAAACTTCTTGAACAACTGTTAAAGTCACTATACACTTGACTTACATTGTGAAAAACATTGTGGCATCCCTCTTCAGACCATTCTAAGCCACCACATTTCCATTAAGTTTGAATGTACATTCAAATTAATACTAGTAACCATTCACATATAACTAGAAGCTAGTATCGATATAGCCTTCCAAAATGAACTCTCGATTGACTTAAATCACGAACAATTCTTTAATCCTTATTCAGGTACTGAACTGTAATCTTGACTACTATGCAGTGCCTTCTCGATACACTCCGAGCATTAGACCACATATCCATGTTATCAATGACAAAAGACATAGGGGATGTCAAACATCTTTCTAAGCTCCTCATCAGTCCACAAAGGCTGAGTCTTTGATAGCTTACCCTATAATTAGGGAAGCAATCTAATTCCTTCATGGAGAGTTGCGTGAATAATGTTTGTGCTTCAGTGTTTTCCAACATCTTCACATCATTCCCAATGAGTAGGAAGTTCACACCTAAAACACTAGGAACACAATTAACTCCCATTGACCTTTGTACTTGTTCTCGACCTGAGTCATATCGTGCATGACCTTGACTAAATGAATATTTCAGATACAGAAAATTTCAAACCTAGTTTGTACTCCATGTCAAATCTCATGGCTCCAAGCTATTCAACCAACCCAATGTCCTACATCGCTTCTCCTTATGCCTTTGGATTATAATCGCATTAACTGGTTAGACTTAGAAACCAATACCTCTCAAGTAAGTAAGGTGTTTCAGCCGTCCCTCGAGAGGCTGGAATATAGTCAGTTAATGGAAGAATTCGATTACAAATGACGTTTGCTACATTTTTCTGAGGTGTTTCTCCACTAGATTCCTAAAGGAGCTACTCCTCAAGTCAATTATCCAATGAAATTCAATTTCCTGTAGGATAATAAATAAACTTGTATAAATCTAGTTTGCCTCCCACTAGTCCCTTAATATATGCAGGATCATCCCATATACTAAAATATGTTGTGGAAACAGGTTTGCCATGCCACATGGGCCAAGATAGTTCTGTAAAAGAACAATCGGACCGAGTCAAACAAGGTTCAATCGCTCCCTTATCAGAGATGTTGTTCAATTGTGGTACTCCAAAGAAGAACTCCACTGAATGAGAATTCCATTCTCGTCAGATACTTCAAGAACCCCCACTAAATACATACTACCTCGATCCAATTGAAGGATTTAATTTTACAACCAATTTGGTTCTCCACTTCAAGTCTAATTCTTCGAACCTTCTAAAGGTCCTTAGACTTGTGAAGCCCCTTCTGGCTTTGTGTATTCAATGACTCATAAGATATCTAATTGGATCCAATCTAATATACAATTCCCAAGCACACTTTGTCCTAGAAAGTGCTTCTCGATTCTCATCTTGCTCAGGAAGGACTGGCAAGCTTGTAAACTCAACTTGTTAATTTCTAGACTCGTTGAATTCACCAACTTCCTTATCTTAACTGAAAAACGTGACCTAGCTTCATATACCAGATCTGTGAGTTTATCTTGATTATTTATTTTTATCATTTGTTTTGAAAACTCATAATCCAATTACGAGACAGTGTTGAAATAATTACGTAAACAACCTACCAGACAAGGATAACCATTCTTTGTCAAAAGAAATAACATTCATTGATCAAAATCATGTAATACAAATTGTCCAACAATGAAATAACATAGTTTGATCATGTTAGGTTACATAATTATATCCTATTGGCTTTACCCCAACATGATCACTAATAGCTAAGCCTATATAGTCCTATAACCACGGTAGGAACCGCCCTGTCATTGCTAAGTTTCAGAACTGTTTATCTCAGCCTTCTAGTAGCAGATCGGAGCTGCAAATTATTATCAGATCAGAGCTTTAGAACTGGTATCCAATTCATGAGAAGTATAATAGTACTCATGTTAAGGCTCAATAACAAATTTTTTATTATAGATGACTTTGGCACACTTCCCCTTCTATTGTTCCTTTTCACGGCAATTAATCTAAATATCTTTTGGAATCGATGACTGCCGAACCACCTTCCTCTTCCCTTTGCCCCATATCCACCGGGGCAAGAGGAGCGCTTTGAGCGCTTATAGTAACTGACTCTATCTTACCCTACTTCCTCCTTCAGCGTCCGACTTGTGACGCCCCAAATATTATAATACATATTGTAGGATTAATTGATAAATTTTCAGGAAATTTAGTTAATTAGCCACTAAATTATGGGCCATAATTGGAATACAATAACACTTGAATGAATTAAATTGGAGTTCGTTAGAATATTTTGGGATAATTTATATTAATTAAGAAAATTAAGAAGGATGTAAATGGTATTTTGAGAAAAATTTAATTAAATAAATAAAATAATAATAATATTATATATATAAATAATATGTATATATATACACATATAGCAGGAGAGAGAGAGAGTTGAGAGTGGGAGGTGGGGGCCACCACCCCACCGTCTCACTCTCTCTTTCTTTTCTTTCTTTTGTTGATTGAACACATACACATTCACACACACATGCATAATTACACACACAACACACATTCTAAATTGCAATTCTTCCTTCGGCCGAACGAGAAAACAGAGGTATGAAATTATAATTTTAATTTTATTTAATTTATATAATTATATTATTTAATTAGTCCGTTTATTAAATGTTGTTTATATTGAGTGATGTACCATTTAATCGGAATATTTTACAAGTTTGGCTATTTAAAATAGTGTCAAATTAAATATCAAATCGAATATAAAAATGATATCGTTGGTTAATTAGATTATTAAATTTATTAGATTTGAATGTTGCTATAGCCAATTTATACAATTCCATCAGAATTGTTAACTAAATATGCAATTTTACGTATTGTTATTTAATTAAATTATATAATAGTGAGAAATTGATAAGAAATTCGTAGAAATATTATGAAAAATATATTTAATAAATGGTATGTTAATAAAGAGGAAAAATGAAGATTTGTACTTCGATAGAAATGGAATATTAAAGAATTAGTAGAAATTGTACGAATAATTTTTAATATTATATTTAAAAGAAATTATGATATTCTCGATATATTAACTGCATGTGGTATAACTCATTATAGAATACGGGGGTAAAGTGAAAAGACCGAACCACTATCTATTGAATAGATAAAGGCGTCGTAAGATCGAGGTAAGTAAATAATTAGTATTATCTATATATGTATCTTTATTTGTGATTTTACTGTTATCTGAATATGTGGTTGATGCTGACATGAATTTATCTGAAAGTATATGAGTGATGGATGATTTGATTTGATTGACGATATTATGTACGTGGAATGAGAAAATACGTTGAAATATTATGTTTGTTGTTTGATGTGTTGTGGATGTCTGAAAATGAGAATATATGGATATACTGTTTTACGTTACTAGTTGCTTACAAAAATGGTGAGATATGAAAATCAGGGAGTGGTAGAAATTGAATATATATTGTGGCGTGAATACCCCGTGATGTGTTGAAAAGCCTATAAGGTGAAATGAAATGAGAGCTTTGATGCGATATGAGAAAGAAATGAAATGAAAAGAGCTTTAATGCGATATTAAAAAGATGTGATGTGAAAAGAGCTATGATGCGAGATAAAAGAGTTATGATGCAAATTGAAAGAGCTATGATGCGAAATGAGATTGATGAGCCGGCTGTCAAGGGGATTTACTTAAATTTATATGACGGTGAGATTGAGTTGACGGGAAAAACACGATATGACCTTCTGATAAGGAAACTAGGAAAAAGAAAGTTTAATTGATTATTTATTTGTGAGATAGCTATGTGGTGTACTACAATTGATTATGTTGGAGTTAAATTGCCTGTATTCCATGCATGTTGCTTACTTATCCTATCTTGGCTGTGTTTGGTATACATATATAGATAAGGCTAGTTATTTGCTTACTTAGTGGCAGGCTCATCCCTCTGTTGATATTTACTTTCAGGAGTAGACTTTGAGTTGTTTGACTATTGGAGATTAGGTCTACGCGCTATACCCAAGCAGGTCGGGACAGTACGCAGTTTTCTCCTCGTTGTCAGTTAGAGTACAAATCATATTTTGTTGTATAGAGGGAACGTAAGCATGGAGATTACTTGTGGTGTTTGATATGTATATATATATAATGTTGTGGGTTGATAATACCTATTATGACGTATTGGGATTACGTATGCAAATTGATTAGATGATTTGTGCAAATGTATATATGAACACAGGGATTATTATAACTATGACGTTTAAAGTAGATATAGCTCTTGTAGCGAAGGGGGTGCTACATTAGGTGGTATCAGAGCAGGGATTAGATTTCCTTGGGATAGTAGATATATGTTAGGAATCTACTCACATGTGTGTATTTTATATAGGATGGAAGCGTAAAGAGAAAACGCTGCAGGCCCAACTGAGTCAATAGAATCTCTGTAGAGTCATGATTCAGGATCAGAACATCAGGGGCTAGAATCCCAAAATCGAAATGCCCCACAGCCAAAAATAAATCCATTTATGCAACAGTCCCTAGAAATGATGCAGAGGATGGCTCCATCGCCACAATCACAACAACATGATGCCGTTATTGATAAAAATTATGAAATAGTAAGGAGACAGGGGGCGAAGGTATTTGCCGGCACAACTGATCCTGCTGAAGCAGAGGAATGGCTGAGAAACACGGAAAGGGTGTTTGACAGAATCGAGTGTACTTCTGAGCAAAAGTTGAGGTATGCAGTGTCCTTACTGGAGAAAGATGCCTTAGATTGGTGGGAAACAGTCCCAGGGAGCAGGAACCGACCAACCACTTTGACGTGGAATGACTTTTTGAAAGAATTTGCTGACAAATATACTCCACCAGTCTACAGAAATCGAAAAAAAGTTGAATTCCTTGAATTAAAGCAAAATGAGTTATCTGTTGCTGAATACGAACTATAATTTGTGAGATTTTTAAAATATGCCCAGAAGAAGTGAGTACCGATGAATTGAGAAGAGACAGATTCGAAAGGGGGTTAAGACTTGAGATTCAGGAGAAATAGCAATCAAACCTGCAAGTTATGGTGCACTGTTGGAAGCGGCACTGAGGGCAGAAGCGACGTCAATTGAAAGGAGCTCTACGGAAGCTAAACGAAAGAAATTAACAGGTAACCTAAATCCTACAGTGGGACAGAATGGTGTAGTTTCCTTTAGGGGTTCTGGTTCGCAGAGGGGTTGGTTTAGAGGCCGAGGAGTAGGTCAGACTAGCAGGTCTTCTTCAGTATTTTCGAGTAGAGGACCGGGTCCAGCCAGATTGTTCAGTGGAAGATCTATTCCCTCTTGTGCTAACTGTGGTAGGAGACACACTGGTGAATGTTGGGAGTTCAACCAATTGTATGTTATAGTTGCCATCAACCAGGACACATTATGAGGGATTGTCCTACATGGAGGGATAATTCCAGAGGATCTCAGACTTTAGAGTTTAGCAGTGTGGGGGAAAACTCACAACGGGCAGGTACGAGCAGAGGACGAGGTAGAGGTGGTCGAGGTAGCGGGAATCTTTCTATGACGTCAACAGGACAAAGTAGTCAGCCTCAACCACAAGCCAGGGTGTATGCAATCACAAAAGAACAAGCTCCTGCGGCACCCGAGGTTATCACTGGTTCCTTCTCTATTTCCGATTTTAGTGCACATGTATTGATTGTTCCAGGATCTACTTGTTCATTTATATCACGTGATTTTGCATCTCATGTACATGCTAAAATAGAACCATTTGGACATGATTTATACGTGTCTATGCCTTCTGTGGGTTTGTATTAGTGAATGAGATCTTGTCAAGTAGTGGTCGAGGGTGTTACTTTATATGCAGATTTGGTTGTAATAGACCTTAGGGAATTTGATGTCATTCTGGGGATGGACTGGTTAGCTAGTAATCATGCTTTAGTGGACTGTCAAACAAAAGAGCTGATGGTTGAAGTCAATGGGCAGATGAAAACGGTTATAGTGAGCGAAAGAAAAGTGATACCTAACTGCTTAATTTCTGTTGTGACCGCTTTCAATCTAATTAAAGAAGGGTGTGAGGCGTATCTAGCCAGTGTGCACGATACCATGAAAGTTACTCCAGCTGTATTAGACGTTCCAGTGGTGAGGGAATTTCCTGATGTTTTTCCTGATGAATTACCTGGACTACCACCTCATCGAGAAGTAGACTTTGAAATAGATACTATTCCTGGGGCTGCACCTATTTCAATTGCACCGTATAGAATGGCTCTGTCAGAATTGAATGAATTAAAGAAGCAGTTAGAAGAACTATTGGATAAAGGGTTCATCCGACCTAGTATTTCACCGTGGGGAGCACCAGTATTATTCGTAAAAAAGAAGGATGGGAGTATGAGATTATGTGTCGCTTATAGACAGCTGAACCGAATCACAATAAAAAACAAGTATCCTCTGCTATGGATTGACGATCTGCTTGATCAGCTAAAGGGTGCCACTGTATTCTCTAAAATTTATTTGACGTCAGGGTATTGGCAACTACGGATTGAGGAAGAGTCGATCCCAAAGACAGCTTTCAGGACCAGGTATGGCCACTATGAATTTGTCGTTATGCTATTTGGATTGACGAATGCCCCTGTGGCTTTCATGGCTCTAATGAACAAGACGTGACAACCATTCCTTGATCAATTTGTGATTGTGTTTATTGATGTTATTT